>NC_142588.1:13307443-13467443 GCF_965207765.1 Zootoca vivipara
TATCACCCAGTATATGTCAATTATCTTCAGTGATGTCTTCATATTAGAACCAATTAGGAAATAACATTACTGCTTTCTCCCCTGTTCTGTGCTTGTATTTAAAATTACACATTCAAAGGGGAGCCATTAATGTTTGATACAAATATGAAATAATGACCTTCTGATCCTCTAGTCCTACTTGAGGGATGAAGAAGAGTTCAGTTGCCTAGAGCTGTGAATAAGACATCAAACTGTTTTAAGGGATTTTCTCATTAATGGTTGGATGTGTTGTTTTATTTGAAACACTTGGGGTTCTTTAATGTGAAATCAATGACAAATAGCTTTCAATATGTTTGCAACTAAGCACCAGGCTAATCCTTCAATGATACCATGAATGTTGTTGATTGAAATTATATTTTAAAGCTTATAACTATTATATAAAGCTGTAAGCAAACTGTATGATTTTAAAATATCAGAGGAGTCCTGCTGCATCAGCCGAAAAACCCACCTAGCTGAGCACTCTGTTCTCACAGTTTTCAACCAGATGCCTACAGGAAGCCTGCAAATGTGATGAAAAGGTGTGGTCATAGAATCATAGACTCTTAGAGTTGGAGGGAATCCCATGGGTCATCTAGTCCAACCCCCTGCAGCGCAGGAATCTCAACTAAAGCATCCATGACTGATGGTCATCCAGCCTCTACTTAAAAACCTTCAAGTTGACCCGTGGTTTTCAACCAGTGTGCTGTGGCACCCTGGGATGCCTTGAATGATGGTCAGGGGTCCCGTGGGCAACACTGCCCTCGGCCCCTCTTTCCTTCCCTCCCTCCTCTAATGTCCTCTCACATCTCTGCCTCCCAAAGGCTTGCACAGCTGTTTGCTACAGCAACCCTGGCTACAAGCTCCCCAGGTGAATGGTGCCTCTGAAGCTGGCCAGAGGATGCTTTCTAGACCCCTGTGGGGCAGTGTGAGGAGGTACCTCTCTTTGGGGCAGGGGGGCAGCTCAGAGACTGGGGGGGGGGGCAGCTGCGGCTGCCCTGAAGACTACCAAGGAGAGGGGAGAGGAGAGGAGACTGAGGGAACACTCTCCAAGGGAGGGCATTCAAAAAGGGGTGAGAAGATGCCAGCTCTGCAGGCCAGGGGTAGCATATCTGGGCTGCTGCAGAAAGAATTTAGTTGCTCAAGGGAGCTGTGGACTCAAAAAGGTTGTAAACCTATAAAGTAGACCGATCTTTTTAGCAGTTCTGAGTTAAAATTCGGTGTTAGGTTGAGCAAGGAACAACATGTTTCATACTATACTGAACTGATGCTGGAAATGGCACCTCTGTATTTTTCTTCTGCTCTCCTCTGAAACAGCCAAGGGTCATTTACCCTGATTTGTAATTTCATCACATGTTAATTTCCTTACCAGCGGTATAGTCACAACATGGGGTAAGCGATCCTAAACGTTATTGGGGAAAGGTAAGGGTGCTGTTTGTAAATTTGGCTCTCCAGCCTCACTGCTGTGGCCTTTGGGAAGTGTGGTAGAAATGATTAATAGCGAAAAGTCCTGTGGTTAACTGTACCCTTTTCTGTTAAAGGCCATTAGTCCAAAGTTACTTTGCCAGTAGGGAGGAGAGCACACATTTTCCTTCTGTCTCTCTGAAGTGTGTTGACACTTCATTGCTATCTTGTCAGAGGAAGAAGCAGCCTTTTCATCGCAAGTAACTGAACAACTGCATGTGGGCATATTGAGATAATTATGTAAAAGGAGACTGCCTGAATGAGCTTCCAAATGTGTTATTTCTTTATTATCTAGCACTTTATAATTAACTGTTCCCTTTTTATTATTATTTCAGGAAGCTGCCTCTTTTGCTAGAGCGCAAGGCTTTGAGGTGAGTTAACCTATGTTGCACGCTAAACAGATTCTAAAGGGTTTTTTTTCCCTTGCTGATAATGAAGTTCTTTTGGACAGTGATTGATGTGCTATTATACTCTCCAAGCCTCGCAGCAGTTGCCATAGAAACTTGGCAGTCGTCATGGTTTCTTTGTTCTGCCAGCTCAGTGTTATGACGCACTCTGCTAGGTCTGCACCCAACATCGCCTACAGATGTTATTTATTGAATTTTGAAAAGCCTCTTGGGAAGCTGAGAGGTTGGGCACGGCTTCAAGCTGCCTCTGCAGATATGGGGCCTGTCAGTTTGCTCAGTTAAAAAGCCACCTCATTAGCTGAATTACACTCCATAAAGATCCACTGCTAAAGCATTGGTGAGGCAGGACTAAATACTGAAATATAACACCATTTTAAATAACTTAAACTCTGCCATATGTGGATTATCGTCATGCAAATGAATTTTAGTAAGGTGGTATGTGGAATTGTTAAGAGCTGATTAACGTAAACCCTGCCTTTTACACTCAGTCTCTTTTGGAGAAGTGGGCTGTTCTTTTGTTAACAGGCACAAGTGGTATTTTCCATCTGGGTTTGTACAAATGTGCAATCTCCTAACAGACACACACAGTCTCTGTCTTTTGTTTAGTCTATTGTGCATCATTTTTAGAGGGTCTACTCTTGACTTTAGTATTTTTATTTGCGAATGCTTCAGATTCTGGAGGGTTTATCAGTACTCCATTTCCCGATAGCCTGATCAGGAGAACTACTACCTATAGGACATGGGGACTGTTTCCTAGCGTTCACCAGACACTATATAACGTGACAGCCAATGTGTTTGATATTAAGCGATCCTTGCAGTCCAATGTGCATGAAGCCTTTTTCTGTACATGTGCATCTGCCTTAACCCCTCAAGTGTTTTGTTCATCAGGCAAATGCATCGAGAAAGCTGATGCTTGGGCTGTTCAGTTCCCATTTGCATTATCAGACCCACACAGTTAGGGGACCATACGCTGATCTGATACTTTCCTTTGGGTCTGGGCAAGTACAAAGGAAAAGAAAGAGAAGCACATCTGTGGTGTGTCTTTGTGTGTATGTCCAATTTGGATTGCTTCAAGATAACTCAAAAGCAACACACATCTGCACCATCTTTATAATGTTAACGCAATATGCTTTGCAGTTTTATTTTGTGGTGGTTGCATTTGTAGAAATGAAGAGTATGCAAATTGAAAGGTGTTTGTTTTTTACAATGTCTATTAGAATAAACAAGAATAAACATGATTTGTCAAATAAAACAGTGTTTTAGGTCTTCATGATTTAGCACAATTTATTTGAAATCTATACTATGGTATAGTAGAACAGCAAAGAATAGAAGTTGTGTATTAGTCTTGCCCTTTCTATGTTTTCATTTCTTCCTTAAGCTGAAAAGCTGGGGCATGCCTGGTTTAAATTAACACCGAGTGACAAAATGCTTTTGCAAATGTCTGCCAAACACCTTTTTATTAACCTTTCCATTAGCACTTTCTTATACTTCCTAGCACAGTTTCTGCTGAACATCCTAAATCTGCCACGTCTGATTTCACTGCATTAGCAAAGTGCACAGAGATTGTGATCTTATCCCATATTGCCCCCTTTGCTTGGCAGCAAGTGACATATCAGATCTGCCAACGGTGATGTATGATGTTTGATAATGTGTCCATTGAGGGTTTTTATTCTGTAACTTTAACATTTCCCCAAACCTCACAGCAAAAAGGGAGCAATGAAAATGGTTCACCATTACATCTTTTTAGAAGCATGAAAACTAAAGGGGAAATTATAGTAGAATAAGGGCTCTAATTGACTGCTGTTTGAGAACATTATCAGAAGCTGCCTGGATGTCCACTGTACACAGTTGCTGTTAGGACCTATAGCATAAGAAATACTAAATAAGCGCATTTTCTTCTTTAGCACAACCTATATACTAAGATCATCCTCTCTTAGTATAAATTGTGCTTCTGATTCAGACCAGAGTCCCAAAACTACTTGAACAGCTATATCACAGGTCTGAGTTCTGGTAATATTTGATAATGGGCTGAACCACTTTGGAGCTGGGTGAGGAAGCCACATTATTAAGGTTCCCCCTACATAGCGGGTTACATCCACTTAGAAAACTAATGCGTCCTGGGAGGGCATAAACTAGTGCTAGTTATTTAAGTGCAGGGAGGCTTTCCATTTGGAGGGAAAATCCACTCTCCCCACCTTCACTCTAAAGTGGTATGTTGATCAAAAAGCTGTCTAAAACTGGATTAAAATAAAGAATTAACATAAAACTGCAGAGCAGTATGATTCCATGGTAGCAAAAAGAGCAAACTTTGCAATCAACTGTAAGTAGAGACATAGAGAACCATTTTCACATGGCACCCAAAACTAGCACCCGGGGAGAATTTCACAATTGGGGTGCCACCACAGAAAAGGACCTGTCTCAAAGTACCACCCAATGTGCCTCTGGGGACAAAGACCTGTGTAGAAGTACTTAATGACTGGGCAGGTTCCTTTGGGAGCAGAGAGTCCTTTTTAGGTATTCGTTGTGCCTGGCAAGCTACTTGTATAACACTCAAAAGAAGATGCAATAAAAGATTGTCATAACTGTTTGTACTTCATAGAGAAATTTTGTAAAACCTGCAGCTTTGTACTTTGACTGACTGACTACTACTAGACATTATGGGAGAGGCATGACTGCCACCAAAAACAGCTCTACATTCCCTCCTTTCTGTGGGAACTTCTAATAAAATGATCTGTTTGCCTTTTTAAATTAGTCTGCCATAAACTTTGGAGACAAATAAAATAATGGTTTTATTTCCTGGTTAAGGTCAGTTACACCTGGCACTACATTTTGGATAATATATATTTTAACAAAAAAATCAAAAAGGGGGGGGGGGCGGGAATCTCAGGCAATAAAAAGGGTTCAGAAATATGCAGTGAAAAAAGGCAATTTGCATGCTGGTGAGATAAGCAACATAACCCCCTGTAAGATGATCTATGGTTTCCTGGGACTATGCAGGCTCTGGGTAAGGTCTGTTTTACTCCCACACCGCAATGCACTGAGCCACAAGCCAAGATTTGGATTTGCAAGTTATCTGAACCCAAACTTGTGGTTAAGTTCTCTCCTCCCTAACCACGAGCTGTAACTAAGGCTTGTTCTTGGCTACAGCTTGTGGTTACCAAGGAGCGAGCTGGATCAGATGACATGCTAAGCCAAAGCTTGCCTTATCTTAGTGCTTCATGGGGGTGAAAAAAAGACTGGGAAGAAGCAAGACAGCTGAGAGCTCTTCTTTAGGAGCCCATATATTTGTGTGGCTTACTGTGATACGCAAACCAGGCCATAGTAGGGCAAAGCAAAAAGCAAACTAGGTGATGGGAATTGCTGGTACATGTCTTAAAAGATGTCCCTGCTAAGGATTTAAAACGAAGAGCCTTTTGTACTTGATGTAGGATTGCAAGAAAGTCAAATTGGTCTTAGTGGGATTCTGGGCACAGTTAATTAAAACCGCTTCAAATATAAGAGTACCATGCTAAACAGATAACAGCTTACAGTATAAGGTGCAAGAATTTGTATGTCATAGAGCTGGACTGATTTGTACAATCATCCCAGAGTTTTGGATTTATTAGTATAGATTGGATTTATCTGTAACGACACTGACAGATTGTAAACGAATGTACCAAAGGAGGGCCAACTTATACATGATGAGGGTAATCTTTGATTGGATCTCCTCTATGTTTTATTTGTTTAATCAGACACAGGAGGCACAAAATTTGATTAGAACAATAATTCTGGGGGACTTTAACCTTTTCCTCCATGTAATTTCTTCAGCCTTCATGGTTTTTTCCTCCCATCCCCACAGTGCTGCAAGAGTGGAACTGAGTCGTGTGGAGGATTTTCACCCCATATTCTGCACTGCCAAAGAGCCTAGGTTCACTAGCATCTATAGCGTCAAATTCTTCAGACTCAGTTTTTCATTTTCTCAAGTGGGCACCGGGATGCCACCAAGTGGCTTGTCATCCTCTTATCACTTGAAGGCAGGGGGAAAAGGTCATCACTCCCAGAAGATATTTGAGTCGTCCCTCCCATCATAGCTGCCAAGTTTTCCCCTTTCTCGCGAGGAAGCCTATTCAGCATAAGGGGAAATCCCTTTTAAAAAGGGATAACTTGGCAGCTATGCCTCCCATAGAGTGGCAGTTCATTTCTCCTACCTTGCTTGAAAGGGACCTGGTTTTACTGGTGCTCTCCCTGTATTCCACAAGTACTGTGCCCTGATTCTTTATTTGTTCTTATTGTCCAAGGTGGAGAGATCAGGCACCACTGACAGGTATTCCATCTTTTTAGCTAAAATAAAGGAACAACTTGGAGGCTGGGCTTATCTGTAAGTAACTATAGGAGGTAGCCTAAGGCCTCATAGGGCAGGGACAGAAAACACTTCTGTTAGCGTGAGGGACTTACTCCTGTCCAATATCACTTGGTACAGATCTTTGTTTCCAGTCTATCCATGATGCCCCTTTTGTTCTTCTCTGCCAATGAGGATGATGGCTGACAGTGAACAGAAAGCCATTCGAAGGGGTAAGGGCTAAAGCAAGGGTTGGGGTAGAAACCCATGACTCACCCGCCTTGTGCTGCAAGCTGCCTAAAATGCATAGTAGACATAAATGCAGGTACCGGTATGTGTGTTCACTTTGGGGAGAACAGTGAGAAAAATTGTATTATTATGAAGTTACAGGGAAACACTGTAATTCTAGAAAAATGTAGGCAACACTAATGCACATGAAGTTTAGTGTCAAGAGTAAAGTGGTACAGCTTTGGAAAACGTTAATCCAAGTATGTTAGAAATGCAAGAGAGATCAGGAAAGTAGTGTTTTCTCTTTCACTGACCCTTGTTGGTGTAGGTTTGTGCCCTACGCCGCCTTTTCTTAACATTTTTTCACTCCTATTTCTAAGTGGAGTGGATGTTCCCACATTCATCTTAAAACAAACTGAATCCAACCACAGTTAGTTGAACCAAACAAGGTTCTCAAACCACAGTTTGAAGCCAAATGGAAAAGTCTGTTTTCATATCTGAAGTAATTTTCTTACATTATTTAAATAAAGTTATAATCTCAAGTGTGCTGTTTTGTATTAACGTACAATACATCTTTTGTTTTTCTTTTTTGTGTTACCCAGACTGAGGATATTAAGGAGATAGCCCGGAAAGCACAAGCCTTGCCAAAAGCGAACTTGAAAAGACAGCGGGTTGTCGTATTCACCCAAGGGAAAGAAGACACTATTATGGCCACAGGTACGTAATTTTTAAGCCTTATATCCAAGGTATATAAGGGAATAGCTCTCCATTCAGCATTGGTTGGGTCTCAGTGGGCCACCACATTTCAGAAAGGATGCAGACAAATGAAAGGGTTCTGAGCAAGGAACAAAGTTGATTAAAGATTTGGAATATATGGTGCATGAGCATGAAGTGCACTTGTACAGTTGTGAAAAAGAAGGTGGGGGCGGACCGGCAAAGAAGCATCAGAACAGCTGTTCTCCTGGGAAACAAAGAGAAGATTGGCTGAACATTTGAGTGTATGTTAGCTATGGCTTAAATCTAGGGGAATCCTGCTTTTGTAGGACAGAACTAGTACTATGGTACTTCAGGAGTTTCTTGAAAACTGTGATGATATAATTACTTATAACAATACAAATCTTAATACTAATATACTCTGGTTAGTATCCAATGGTATTTCCTCTGCTGATGGGGGAAGCCTTCAGAACAAGTTTTAGGGAGGCTGGGGTATGGGGGAAGAATCACCATAAATTGCCTTCCTCCCCATTCCACTGACAGATGCTCCCCATCATCGGAGGGAATACCACTGGATATATTTTGCTTCTCCAAAATGTTGCATAAAATTGAGTTTATTGTACTAATGGCCACAATCCAGCACTGCTTGGAATTTTGATCATCCTTGCATGTACAGCCTGGCACAAGACCTGCTTGTGTGTGTGTGTGTGTGTGTGTGTGTGTGTGTATTTTAAGATCAGTGATGTATATTGTGATGTAAGCTGCTTCTTACAAAGCAGGTTGAAAATATTGATTCAAATGATTTTTATTCTGGTTTTATACATTGAGCATTAGCTACTGAATTATCTTGGCCACGAGCAGGAGTTCATCATACAACAGCTGCTTAAACAGTTAATTCTTTTAAGAGGCGGCAATGGAAATGAAAGTGTGTACTGTGAAGTGAATTTCCAGTTGCTTTTATTTGAAAATGCAGAAAATCCCACTCTAAGGGTTTCCCAGTTGGCAATTTCCCCATCCTCTGAAAGTGGGCAGGAGGTACTTTTGTGGGGAAGAAGTGATGATATGTGATATTCCAATTTAAGCATTACAAACATGACTGTCTGGGGGGGGGGGCTTTATGTCTTCTTTTTAATTTAGATTGCCCATGCTTGTTTATTAAACGGTGCTGTAGCTTGCTAACCTATGCAGCAGGGAATGTTGTTTGTCATTCGTTTCTGTGCAGCAAAATGTATTTACAGTACATACGGTTCAGTACTCTATTGCTTCTCTATGGTGTTGAGCTTCATAACCCTAACCTTACCGCTACTACTGCTAAAACATCCACTCCAGTGGCAAGAGTTTTGTTGGATATTTCATAGGTCATAGAGGTTATACGGGAGCTATCCACACAATGAATGTGAATTTTAATCATGGCAGACACTTGCATCATAACCCCACAGCGTATCAATACACAATGTTCAGTTTTGCTGCTATGGGACTTCCTATATTGCTTCTGCTTCTGAGTCAGCTTTGTCTTAAACCAGCTTTTAAAAACTCAGTATGAGAGCAGTCTGCTCCCTCTCAAATTAATTTATGACCATTCCTTCTGGGACAACTTCAGAATTTAAACAAACCTCCCTGCCTTCTATGGCTGCCTGAACCAAGATGATAATAAGGGCCATTTATGCATACATGTTAGTAGCTTCTGTCACTAAGCATTTGTTTCATTCTTCGAGCTGGAAATGATAGGATATCCATTAATCCACTCTAAAATGCTCTCTTTTTTTGTAATTAGAAGTGTATTTGCGGACTAATGTTTTCTAAACTGTGCTGTTTGTTCCTTATTAAAATCAAGTCAAAAGAAGGGATGCCCTTCCTCTTTTTTTAAAAAAAAACTAAATATGCCTAATAAATTCAAGATGGATAGAGAAGTGTATGCCACAGTGTCAGCTCCAAAAGCAAACATGATAAATGTTAAGTCGGTTTTGAGCCCAGGGATAAGCTGTTCAGCACACAAGCGTAGCCGAATCTCTTTGCCGTGTTGTTATTCGTGGCAGCCAAATAAATGTCAATAATAAAAGAGAATTAAAGATTTTCATTTCCCAGAGGCAGTCCCTCTAATACGGCTTGATCTTCCATTTCATTTGTAATTCGTTCTTGTGTCAGGACGCAGCCATTCACCAGGCAGTGTGTGACATGAAGTCGTTTAATAATGATTAAGAACATAAAAATGCATGGCCTGTGGGGCAATTCTCCAAAGATATACCAATTTGTTATTATTTCCTCCATACACACTCATACACCCTTCCTCTCCTCTTGAATATGGATCAGCCTCCTCCAGCCCCTCAAACTGTACATTATAAAATGGTTTATGAGAGATGGGCTAATAGCAGTGGGCACTACAAGCATGCTCATGAAGGTGTGTGCTTTAAGCCATCCAGTTGGGAGAATGCTCTACTCTTTAACAGCAGACGAGTTGCCTTCATAATCTAGCCTTTGTCCTGTGGCTCAAGTAACTTAGATAACAGTGAATGTTTGACTTTGGGAGAATAAAACTGTCATTGAAATTCTACTCAATATTGATCCAGAGCAGATTCCAATGTATAGTTAGCAGAGTAAAAACACATTGCAGGATTCCCCCCCAAAAATAGACCAGAGGTAATTGTATTTCATCATCCAGCAGAGCTTTAACTGCTACTGAAGGCAAATGAGCACAAATCCAATACATTCAGGATTGGCACTTTCCATAAGGAGTCCAGTTGCAGCAGACTTAACTTAAACTTACAATAACTTATAATAAGTCTAAACCTTAATATACAGAGCAGCACACCAGAAGAGAGAGAGAATGAAACCCAGGCTCCTTCTGGCCCTACTTTTATAGTCAGCATGACTTTGATTGACAGAGATAATAGAACCAGTTTAAACCAGCTGTACTCAGCTTCTCTGAAGGAATAACCCAAACATCACGAACCTTTGCTTGTTTCTTTCACACACAGAAGCTTCAAGAACCTTCTTGAATTAATTAGAATAGGAAAAATCTCTACACATCAGATCAATACTTTCTGCACTAAGAAATGCAAACTGACAAAAAATATCTAATGAGGATAGATGGCATTCTCCCAGAAGACCGTGCAGCCCAGAACAGAAGAAAAGATGTGTTGCATCAGACCAAAGGCCCATATAAGTCCAGCATCCAATTTTCACAGTGGCCAATCTGATGCCTAATGGGAAGCCCACAAGCAAACCTGAGTGCAACGTAGGTTTTCCAGCAACTGATACTCAGCAGCATACTGCCTCCAACTCTTGGGGGTAGTACCTAGTCATCATGGCAAGTAGCCATTGACGGCTTTATCCTCCAAGATATACCCCAGTTATAACTCACCGTATTTTTCGCTCCATAAGATGCACCTGACCACAAGACGCACTTAGTTTTTAGAGGAGGAAAACAATAAAAAAATATTCTGAATCAATGCTGCTGTCGACAGCAGTGGCAGAGGGAGGAGCAGCCCGCCCCCCCCCCAGCTGCTGTTGGTGGTGGAGGAGGGGGGAGCAGCCCGCTTTCGGGCTGCTCGTCCCTCCACCACCGCTGGGAGCCATAGCTCCGGCGGCAGAGGCATCCCTCCACTTGAGGGATCCCACTGCCGTCCAGTGCCTTCACTCCATAAGATGCACAGACATTTTCCCTTCGTTTTTAGGAGGGGGAAAGTGCAACTTATAGAGCAAAAAATACGGTAAATATAATCCAGACCCAGAGAATTATTTCTTTAAAACTGTTAAGTTTGGGTTGAGGAAGGAACTCATTCTAACTAGGTTGACATTAACGTGCTCTACAGATAGATTAGCTAAGACACCATATAAAACGTGCGCTCCTTCGATTTTGGACAAGGCCAAGGTTAAGTTGTTCACTGACAGACAAGGCATTAGAAAGAGATAGCTTGCCGATTTGTTATAAAATGGTACCCATTGGTCAGTGTATCGAAACAGTAAGTTGTTTGCATTTTAACAAGCTTTTCAAAGGTACTGGAAAAAAACATGCCGAAAGTGCTGTCTTGGGCAAAGATGTGTCAACTATGAAAGGTGGGGCAGCAGACAATTGTGTGGGAAAGCTGTGGTCTTAGGGGGTTTTGCCTCCCCCCCCAAAAAAGACACCCTTCCACCTAAAACTATTTGAATCCAAATGTAGTCCTTGTTCTTTCATGCATAGGGCTTTAGTACTTTAATAGCACAGTTCAAGAGCAGTGAAAGCCTCTCTATCTCATCAGAAGCCTCCCACCTGAACTCAGGACCTCCTTGCAGATTGCTTGAATAAAGCCTTTTCATAATAGATTGTTTGTATGAAACCCACACTCACACAGGACGTTACCTACGTGGAAGAGGGATTTGTGTCAATTTCCCCACCTCAGTGTGGCATCTCTGGTCTCCTGTGAATGTACATACCAGGACAGAATTCTCTGATGGTGTTCCACATCACTGGAGTTAATTTCCTCCCCAGGAGTTAATTTCCTCCCCCAAAAATCACTTGTAATGATACTTCACCATTAGTTATGGGTAGGGTGAAATCTTACAGCCCAATAGAAGCACACTCACAGAAAATGTGTGTTTATATTGCATTTGTATTGTTTGCTAAAATACGTTCCTAAAATTTTGTATAGTTGCTCCCAAGGGAAGGGCTCCACTTCTTATAGCAAATCCTTGGAATACCGTAGGACCCATACTTCTCCCCTTTCTTCAACTCGGATATTCATAATAGTGGCTGACATTCATTGTACCAGAAGACAATGCAGAATCAAATATAGAGAGAGTAATAAAGGGAAAATCCAGATGTGTTGAAATTAGTCAGCCCCTGTCATTTCCTTTAAGGCAGGCATCCCCAAACTTCGGCCCTCCAGATGTTTTGGACTACAATTCCCATCTTCCCTGGCCATTGGTCCTGTTAGCTAGGGATCATGGGAGTTGTAGGCCGAAACATATGGAGGGCCGAAGTTTGGGGATGCCTGCTTTAAGGGGAGTGGGATTGCCTGTAAATTTAGGCACTGAAATTAAAGCAGACGTCATGAATTTACCATACCATAAATTTATCAAGTTTCCTTCTTCTGCAGTAATAACAGACTCAGATTTAAAAGCTGACTTCTGTAGCCAGCTTAATGATAGATCAATAATATGTTGCTGTTAACTTCTTTTTTTTCTTGCAGGATGCAGAAAGATCAATGTCTGGGGTGCCTTAGGTCATGATCAATACTTTTAATAAAACTTCCTCTTTTTTTCTTTTTCTTTTACCTTCGTACGCTTTTGCTTTTATTAATGTGCATCTCTTTTGTTTCAGACCATTAATGGTTTTCTGATAATGTCATACTGCCCAAGGTTGAGGCTGGTTTGAATTTAAACCTCTAGTTAACAGTGATTAAATCTGCTGGCATGCCTTACCTTGTAGAAGACATTAGCAATTGAATACAGTTCTGGTATTATTTAAGCTCAAATGTGCATGTGTGTTTTAAGCATTCTGGGAAGGGTAATTTACAAATAAGTGTCTTTATTAAGCAGTAACGTTCTTGTTAGTAATGCAACAAACTATTACTGATGCTCTCTCTATTGAGAGCTAATGCAGATGTTCAGAAAGGGGTGTGGAACAATGCTATTGAGACCATATCATTTCTGAATGTGCACAGCCTTATGCCAAACATCTGGCTGATTCTTCCCCCTACATTTTAAAGGGATGCAGTCTCGGGAGGACTGTAGCACATGCTGCCCCCCCCCCAATGTTTCGATTGCCTCAGTATTTTTAAAACAACCTCTGGTTGATGATGTTTTGCTGCTTTGTTTTTTTATAGATTTGAGATATATGGTTAACATACTTTGGCCGCAGTTAACAATTCTGTCAAGCAAAAGACCCATGCTTTGAAGCCTTAATGTGAAATATTTATGCAGCTTGCTATTATTGCTCCACACAAACATTCACACAGAAATTGCTTTACTGCCTTTGGGATTTGATCGCTCACATCATAGTCATCCAATTAGACAAAGCGGCCATTGGTTCAGGTCCTTGTGAGTTTACATTAAATAATTTAATATTTAGTTACGGCTGATGCCACCGGAGTCATACATTTTCCGTGTTTGATGATGACAATGATTACACTTCCTAATAGTCCTTTTACAGTCTCATGAAAACAAAATGAGAAGGTTATGTATGGAATGGTTCTTAACTGTTTTCATCTTTGGATATTCTCTTTGCTCACCTTTTGTACAGAAGGTGCTAAAGTTTGGAGGTGGAGGGGCTTGATCCCTCGGTGACCCTCACACCATGTATAGGTTTCAAATACTGTATAGTCTCGATTTTCTTAGAAAAATTACCTGAAAACTTTGGTTAATTTCCATTTTTAATTTGTTGCTATAGCCCTCATCTTGTGACTGGAGTTGAAACAGAATTGTGGGAATTCTTGCGGAAACAGGGCTTATAAGAAGGACCCAGCAGAGTTGGAGGCAATGTTGTGATCCAGGGGAGGCACAGCTCAAGTCTAAAAGTGGCAGCCGAGAATCTGAAGGACTAGAAGCAGGAAACTTGTCCAATATAAGCAGGTGGTTGCGTTCCAGAAGGCAGCAGAGGCCTGGCCGGTGGTATTTTATATGTCTGTAGCGGATCCAGGATGCTGTCTTCACAACACAGAGTACTAACCACTATACGATCACTATACAATCCTTTGATTATTTTTAACAAATGTTACTGGGGATCCTGCAGGTGAGCTTGTGAGCTGACATAGCACCTTGGTCGTGGTTTTTTGGGGGGGTTCACTCTTTCAAAGCCTCCATTTCAAGCTCTGGCATGGAACAAATACAGCCAGATCGAAGATTGGCTCTCCCAGCCCCAAGTCACACAGTTGCACGCAACATTTCAGCAGCATCACATGTATTTGCAGTCAGTTTTTTTGGAGAAAGAAATGTGGTTGCTCATGCGCAAGCATGAAAATGCAGACGTTCACGCAAGTTCCTGTCTATAAAATGGGTGGAAGTCAGGTGCCTTTGTATTAATTCCCTCTGAATTAATACATTGACTCATGTTTTGTTAATTTTGAGACACCAGTTGCATTCTATGGCCTTTCAAATGTGTTTGTTGGAGGGGGGTTGTTGGTTTATTTCTGCTTGTCTTTTATTATGCATTTTCTGTGCTCATTTTGTATTCTTATGTTGTGAGCCGCCCCGTGATCTTCGGATGAAGGGTGGGCATGCAGATTAAACAAACAAACAAAATAAATTGACATTGTAGAGGGGAAACTAGAGTGTATATTTTAGTGAATCATAGTATTCTAAATCCGGCTCGCAATATTTGCATGCTAAACCCTAATAAGCCCTGGGCCAAATGTGGTGGATGTTAGAAGTTATTCACACACAAAAGTAGCAGAATTCAATTTGGATAACAGATATAAAAACTGCAATAAGCTGGTTATTCTCTGCTCTCTCCCTTCGCATTGCCACCTGCTCAGGCAGTTCCATAGTGCTGTTTGTACAATATATTGTTGTCAGTGACAACTGAACAAGAATTCTATAAGCAGTTGGCTATCAAATAGTGGCAAATTTAAAAGCTATGCAAATTGTGCTAGGACAGCCCAGCTTGTTTCAGCCTTCTTTTCTCTATTATCATATCAATTGAGTAAGCTCATACCAGACAAAGCGAGGTTATGGGAACCACCTAGAGCATCACGCACCATTAAACATCAATGCCGCATACATGAACATCTGCAACACCGATTTTATTAACAGGATATAGTGGGAGGGGGATAAACAGCTTTCTTAATCACTTCATTGTAAAAAAAAAAACCACCAACCCACAATATCCTAATGCTTGCATTGTTTATCAACAGCAAATCCACCAATAATTGTGTAATTATAGTCAGCTAGATTACAGTACCTATTGCACTCTGCCGGTTTCTATACGGATCTCTTGAAATTCCATCTGCAAGCACTTCAGCAAGCAGTAACTACTAATGATATTCCTTTTTACTACTCCTTGCATTGACAGGTGGGGATGTTTGCTTGCTTTTTACTGTGACTAGTTTGTGGCTCTTGCCAGAGGATTTTGTCTTACTTGCTCAGAACGGTTTAAAGGTTTCAGAATCATTAGACACTTTACTTGAGGCTTTCAATAACACAAGATTAGCATGTGTAATTGAGCTAGAAACCTGGAAAGAAAACGGGTGGTATATGTTCAAAGTGTGTGTTACCAAAACATAAAACAATACAATCAGAAATGCAGAATAAAACTGCAAAACTATAACTGGAATAATAAAGTAGCAGCATGAAGATATCGTTTCAATTAAAAGCAAAGCAAGCAGTATCTAACTAAATACTGTACTGAAAGCTTTTTGAATTAAAAAGATATTCAGTATAAAGTAGGTCAGCAACTTACACAGGGGATTCATTCCGGGGTTCGCACCTAAAGCCAAAACGGTGTACTGTCATACCTCGGTTTAAGTACGCCTCGGTTTGAGTATTTTCAGTTTAAGTACTCCATGGACCCGTCTGGAACGGATTAATCCACTATCCATTACTTTCAATGGGAGAGTTCGCTTCAGGTTAAGTACGCTTCAGGTTAAGTACGGACTTGCAGAACCAATTACACCCGTACCTCGGGTTAAGTACGCTTCAGGTTGAGTACTCCGCAGACTCGTCTGGAACAGATTTATCCACTTTCCATTACTTTCAGTGGGAAAGTTTGCTTCAGGTTAAGTACGCTTTAGGTTAAGTACAGACTTCTGGAACCAATTGTGTTTGTAAACCGAGGTACCATTGTATAACTAAAACTCATTGGATCCAGTGGTGGTTGCTATCGCCAAAGTCGTTTTTCCTGGAATCCCACCTCCATGGTGCTACAAATAAGTCCCATTGTCTTGTGCTTGCTGTCTAATTCCATGTATCAGTAGGACATAGAACAAGACTTCTGAAACTGATCCTAATTAAGTGTTGAGAAAGTTGATTCCTTAGATCAGTGTTCCTCAACCCCATGGGCCACGGACCGGTAGCGGTCCGTGGATCAATTGGTACCGGGCCGCCTAAGGATCATTAAATACAATTAAATTAAAATTATTAAATCAAAACAATCTAAATAAAATATAAACAATAAACGCCCCCCCCCTCAGCGGGCCGCAGTAAAATTATCAAGCGTTGACTGGTCCACAGCGATAAAAAGGTTGGGGAGCACTGCCTTAGATGACCTGATTAATGAGCTGGCTTTAAAAGCCAACATTATTTGTTGTTTAGTCGTTTAGTTGTGTCCTACTCTTCGTGACCCCATGGGCCACAGCACACCAGGCACTCCTGTCATCCACTGCCTCCCGCAGTTTGGTCAAATTCATGTTAGGAGCTTTGAGAACACTGTGCAACCATCTCATCCTCTGTCTTCTCCTTCTCCTAGTGCCCTCCATCTTTCCCAACATAAGGGTCTTTTCCAGGGAGTCTTCTCTTTTCATGAGGTGGCCAAAGTATTGGTGCCTCAGCTTCAGGATCTGTCCTTCCAGGGAGCACTCAGGGCTGATTTCCTTCAGAATTGATAGGTTTGATCGTCTTGCAGTCCATGGGACTCTCAAGAGTCTCCTCCAGCACCAAAATTCAAAAGCATCAATTCTTCGGCAATCAGCCTTCTTTATGGTCCAACTCTCACTTCCATACATCACTACTGGGAAAACCATAGCTTTAACTATATGGACTTTTGTTGGCAAGGTGATATCTCTGCTTTTTAAGATGCTGCCTAGGTTTGTCATTGCTTTTCTTCCAAGAAGCAGGCGTCTTTTGATTTCGTGGCTGCTGTCACCATCTGCAGTGATCATGGAGCCCAATAAAGTAAAATCTCTCACTGTCAACATTAAAGCCAACATTAGCACTTTAATTTGAGCCCAGTAGGTAACTGACATAGCTGGACCCAAATCAGAGTTACGTGCTCTGATCTACAGGGTAAAAACTATGTGATGCTGCTCACTTGCTTGCAAATGATTAGTTACTTTCTTCCAGATTCAAAAGTTATTTGTAGCCTTGAAACATAAGATGCTCTTTATATCCATTGTTATGGTCTCCCAGACTTGCAGTAGGAGGGAGGGCAATTTGCACTATCTGCCCACCTCAGGCTTTCCAATGCCTTAGATGAGTCCCACCAATAACGTTCCAGTTATGCCACTGAAGGAGCCATGTAGAGTAGGTAGGAGTGATCTCTTGATTTATAACAAACCTTTTCCTACCCTAGAATTCCTGAAGGGTGCTGTGGCTTTGCAGTCTCCTTTTCTTTAGTCTTCCACTCTGTATTCTAGGACCAGAGGAAGTGTCTTGCCACAACCTACGTTGGGGCTCCAAATGAGCTTGGTACCTCTATGTCACAAAGTAATGATCAAGTTTTCCAGCTCTCTAGAACTTTTCATCTGGCAGGATGTTAATCAGAAAGGAACTGGGAGTGGTATAGTTACTCCCTAGGCTGCTGTTTGTAACAGTCTTGAACTGGAACTCTGGAGAAGAAATGCTTGTCCCTCAGAGAAACTATTGCTTCTTTCTACGTACTAAGCCACATAGAAACTTGAGAGGGGTTTTTTGGCACGCAGCCTGGTCCCTAATTGTTAAAGGCTTTTAAATGCCCCAACCAGCACTTCGAATTGGGCCTGGAAGCTGGTGTAGATGGCGAAGCGCTGCCTTAATATGTTCAAATGTTTAGTTCCGGTTAGTTATCCGGCAGCTGTTTTCCGTACCTCTTTAAAATGCAACCCCCACAAACAACACATACCGGTAGCAGTATTCCATCTTCCAGTGAATTACTGAAAGCAGAATGTGTCTTGTACCACAACCGTGAATGACATGGCCATCGCTGACAAGAATCCCAAAAGGAGGTTCCATGCATGCCATTATGTGGAGCATACAGCAGCAAAAAAAAATCCCTTCCTTCCTATTCATAGTCATGAACATTTGGCTAATAAGTGACAATTCAGCACCCTTTAAGGCAGGGAAAGAGAATTGTAAATTTGGCTAATTTATGAATAGAAAGTCGCCTATGTCCTTTTAAAATGTGTTGGTTTTTTGAGGCAAGGGGGTTATTGGGTTGTTTTTATTTTGACTATACATTTAGTGGTTTTTTTTTAATTATTATTATTTTGTTCTGTGAACCGCCCTGAGACCTCTGGGTATATGGCAGTATATAAATTCAAATAATCATCATCATAATCATAGCTGGATCAATTGTAAATGGAGATGTAAAGTTCATGCAACATTGCCAAGGAAGAGAACTAACAACTTCATTGACCCCCTGCTCTTCTCTGAAGAAGCTGGTTCATCAATTAATGTCTTGGTTGCAGCACCAAGGCTGCTAACACAGAATAACAGGCTGCTTGATCTGGCTTTGCCGGCATTTATTTTTTGTGTGAAAAGCCTTCAGCGCTCCCATCTTGGCAGAAAGATTCAAGATGTGCCCTTTTTGAAAAACACAACAGTGTTCAGCTGCATGTGGAACTGATGAACGCTGAGCTTACCCAAGTAGCTGTCTCGGCAGTCAGCAGGAATAAAATGGCAACAAAGCCAAGGATAAAAGAAATGTTGACAGAACAAGGTGAGCCAAAAGATGATAAACACCTGTGGGGGAAAACAGGTGCCAGTATAAATGTGGCGCTTTGTACATGTGGCACCGTGTTGCTTCATCTCCATATCAGAAAGGACATCTTGCCTTCAAAAAAATATATAGCAAGAAGAAAATCTGTTCGAGTTCAGGGTCGTGTCATTGGTTGTTTTAGAAAATTCGCTTTCAAGTACAGCTGTGAAATTGCAAATAAATAAATTAAATTTAAAGGCAATTGGCAAAAGGTAATTCCAGCTAGTCTCACCCGTAAGACCATGTTATCTTTAACTCTCCTGGTAGATTTTCATTTTTGCAAACAGAAACCAGAATCAAAGGCCTAGAAGGGCCTAAAGGCAAAATGGCACGGCCTCACTCCCAAAGAGCGTTGAAGCCTTAGATAGTTGAATCATTATGTTAAAGCAGGATTGAAGAACCTGCTTCTGTTGCCCCTCGCTATTGGCCATGCTGTCCGGGGCTGATGGGAGTTGGAGTCAGACATCTGGAAGGCCACAGGTTCCCATCCTCGCCTACGCTGTTTCTCAAACTTGGGTCTCCAGCTGTTGTTCGACTACAACTCCCATCATCCCTGACCACTGGTCATGCTAGCTAGGGATGATGGGAGTTGTAGTCCAACAACATCTGGAGACCCAAATTTGAGAAACATTGCAATGGTGTGGAATTTCTCAGCTATCCAATTTACTGCAAGGAGGAAGTGCCGTTTTAATCTTCTGCTTCTGGCTGGCTCTCAGAGAACACCACAGAAAACTCCCTGCAAGTCACAAGTATACACTACAGAAAATTACTTTCAGCATAAATTAACAAGAGGGTTCATGCCAGTGAACCATTGCTGATGGGGGAGGTCAGGGGTCCCCATGTTTGTGTCCTATCATCTCCACGATTTCAAAAATTGCAGGAAATAACTTGCATTAGAGGACTTTGTCGGGCTGGGCAGTAGGTTTCCCCACAAACATTTTGCCTATCACTGGCAAAACACATCAACCCTTATTGTAACTCAATAGCTTGTTGACTTGATAATTTGAGTAACACAGAACATTAGGCCAAATACACAGGAACAGTAAATGAAAGGATACAGCTCAATTGATTTCAGACAATTCCCGCTGCATGAGCGCACACAGATAATGTAGCCCCTTATCTGTACAGTAAATCAATTTCTATTTTCTTCCCTTTGCTCTTCATTCATAATAATTAGTAGCTCCAAGGAGAAAAATGTCCACAGATTTGACAAAGTATTTAGTTTTTGTCCTTTTGCCAGAATGTTCCCAACATGCTGTTTTCCACATATGCTTGCTTAAATTTGGAGGGGGGGTATTTTTAAAAAATAATAAATAGATTAATGGGTCAAAAAGCAAAACCTAAAACCAAAATGCAGTTAGATAATAGTGCTATAAAGAAACGTTTTGAAATAAGGGTAATTTAAAATGACAGGCTATGTCATAAACTTGACTACGTTCTTGAAAAGTGAAAGAGGGGTATTTTTAATTTATGCCTTCTAGCCTAGTTATATTGAGCAACATGATGTGTATTTTTAAAGTTTTAGGTTTTACTGTAAATTGTTGGGGAGGGGAGTATCTTACTAAGCCACGTTCTGTTTCTTTTACGTGTAGCTTTATCCCAGAGCTATGTTTTTAAAGGTTTGCTGTGCAAACGCATGATTCAGGAGCTCTTGCTAGAAAATGCCTGTCAAAACTGTGATTATGATAACTAGCATCCTAATGAGTTGTGTTCCATATGTGGGAAATAATCTATAAACTAAATAAACTGTTGCATAATTTATACTAAAATGTGCATATAATTATTTTGAAGGGAGGTAAATCCTATACATTCCAATTACAGCAGCAATTAAGTGAAATCATTTGGATACTAATTAGGTGATCCTAAAAGGATCATAGACTTGTGTACTTAATTATCAAAGGAACAATCAACAACTCATTTAGGATGAATAAATTTATTTCATTTGGAGGGTCAGATCCTTCACTGGTTCCTAATGCCACTCTTTCAGAATTAATTCGACTGAGATCAGTGTGATTTACTCCATGTTTTGAGGTAGTTGGGAGCTGAATCTAACCCTTAGGGATTAGCACAAAATTCAAATCTCATTGTACAAGCATCATCTTCTCCTCCATATAGATATAAAAGCTACATGAGTCTTGAGAAAAGCTACTTAGTAAGCAAACCTCTGTTCTTAGAAGCAGAAAATAAATTAGTAGTCTGCGGAGATCTTAATTAAAGGAAACAGAGTTTACAAAGCCCGAGGGAGGAATTGGTGGAACCAAAAGAAGATTATAACCCTGTAATTTTACTAAACACATCAGTGATAAAATCAGAAATAAGGGTTTAAATGTATACCTGTAGTAGGGCATGTCTGCAGCCGTGTTCAGACAATCAAATCCTAACTTATAAACCCAATATTTGCAGAAGCTCTGTTCACCTACCTGTACCATTTGCCTGCTTCATTTGTCTCTCTAGCTGGCAAACAAGTCAGGAAGCCACTTAACCACAGTTTTCCATGGCATCCAAATTAGGAACTGGGCTGTGTTGGCACTTGAGAGTTTACCCTTACAAAAGTAACTTTATACATTAGCACATGTTCTGCTATACTGTAATTTGTATAGGGATATACTATCGGACTTTACATCTGGAGACCTCAGATGAATCTTTTCCTTCATCTTAATGGGCAAATTCTAAGCCTAAGATCACAGAAAACCACACTGATCTTTGTGGAACTAATTCTGAAACAGTGTCATTAGAAACTAGAGGAGGATCTGACCCTCCTCCATATGAAATAAATGTATTTATCACAAATTATCTAGGTCTTAATGGTTAAAGGGGAGCTGCGTTACAAGTCAGAATTGCCTGCATTTTCAACTGTTTCTGATTGATTGTGGATTTCGTTATATTCTCGTTTCAAAAGGCATAATATATGTGCAGGTATTTTGTCTTTTTTCTCTCTGCTGCAGCTGTCTTGATAACCCTATATTGTATTTGATGCTGATAAACAGAAACTTGTAGTTCTGACTTGAGCGGCTGTGTCGATAGCATGGAGAAGTGTGTGTTTTGGCAGCTCAGTGGAACAATTCCAGCTTCTATGAAAAGCATACCCAGTGGGCAAAGATGGACCTTTCCAATATATATTAACTGTTGCTCTTTTTAAATGTTGTGACACATGGCATCAAAATAAGATCAAGCAACTTGCATGTGCGCGCACGCACACACACACACACACACACACACACACACACACTTTACAAAACTTGTCTCCTATCCCCTGTGGATATTTAATTCAAGCCTAAATTGACCATTACAAACTTACTTCAAGGATATATACAAGTTTTGGGTTGGAAGTTCTGTATGCACCTAGGGAGCGCAGAATAGTCCATGCTGTATAATCCCCCACAACAACCCTGTAAGGTCAAGTTAGACTAAGAGGCAGTAACTGGCCGAAGGCTCCACCCAATGAGCTTCATGACCAAGTGAGGATTTGAACCCGGATCTCCCAGGTCTTAGTTAGACACTCTAACCACTATCCCTCACACTCTGCGTGATTAACTCATGCTGCATCTATTTTATATGGCTTTTGAGGGCAGGGAGGGAAGTTGCTCTGTTGTTAGATGGTAGTGTTATCAACAGCTATCAGCTAACAACTACCTGTATTTAAAACATTTATATCCCTCCTTTTAAATGAATTTTCAAAGTGGCTAACAGTAGGAGGTAAGCAGACATCACTGTAAAACCACAACAGAAATTAAAACTTAAAAACAGTGAACTAATTGCAATTTGGTAGTGCCAGCAGCAACAAACCCTGTAAAAAGCTTGGGGGAGAGGGTGCTTTTTCAATTGTAATCTAAACATCAGCCTGACAAGTGGAGCAAATTCCAAAGGCAAGGTGAAATCCGGGTGGGTTTTTTCCCTGTTTGTCTGAAATGCTTGTGTTCTGTGTGTGAAATGTGTTCGTGTGTCAAAAGTAGTTTATTCCCGTAAGGGTTGGGAGATGTTGTGGGACATAAAAGAAGACTCACGTGAGCTACACCAGTAACCATACAGCTTTATCCTAGAGCAAGACATTTGGTGGGCTGTGCTTTTACTATCTAAATTTAACAATATCTTTTTCCTGCACAAATCCCAAAGTGTCTGGCAGCATGTGTGGCATGCAATATCATGCCTTTGACTGGTTCACATCCTGAATTTATATCCTAATGTTAGCAAGATGGGACCAAACAAAGGAAGTGCTAAATGTAAGCTTTGGAAAATGTGTAACAAAAGGTGGAGATGTTTTCAAACTTGGTTGGATCATCCATTGAAGACAGTGGGAGAAGCATTGATCATCTTGGCCTTGGGCATTCCTTGAGCACTGCTAAATGGAGAGCAAAAGATGGCAATGCAAGTATGTTCTTGCCTTCTGTACTGTCACCCTTCCTGTGATAATTTCAGAAAGGAAGAAAATATACTGCACACAGTTTAACGGACACTTTGCTTAATTGGTATGTTGCATGTTTTAGGGCTCAGATGAAACAGATTCTGGGGTGGATTTCTCACAAAAATTAAGCCTTGGGGCAGGGGAGGAGATGAGCCTGCATGATGATGCCTATATGGTTTGCTTTCTGGGCCCAATTCAGAGTGTGGTTTTTTACCCATAAAGCCTTAAACGGCTCAGGACTGCAGTACCTCAAGGATGCTTCTCCCCATATGAGCTGATCCAGACCCTGCAACCATCATCTGAGGCCCATCTTTGTGTGCCTCCACGAGAGGTCCAGAGGGTAGCAACATGAGAATGGGTCTTTTCTGCGGTGGCTCCCCTCTTGTGGAATGCTCTCCCCAGGGAGGCTTGCCTGGTGCCTAAAGATATGTAATGAAGGCTCCAGGCGAAAGCATTTCTCTATAACCAGGCATTTAGTTAATTAGCATTCTGTGGCCTTTTAAATGTGTTTGTGGGACGGGGTTTTGTGTTCTCACTTTGGATTTTTATGTCGTGAACCGCTGTGTGATCTTTAGACGAAGGGCAGCATACAAATTAAATGAATGAAATTTGGCCTAGTGTTTGAGTTTTTTTATGTTCAGTGTCTTTCAAAGCTTCAACCTTTTGGGGATGACTTGCTTTGTGCAAGGAAGAGAGTAGCTGGCCCTTAATTTCTACAGAGCGGGACACCAGGGCTGGAATTCACCTTTGAGCCCTGTTATGTGTTTCTGCTCCTTTATCCTAAGGGTCAAACTACTGTAATATGGGCATGCCATGATTGGAGCTCCTGGAGTCTTTTTATGTTGCAGAGAGCAGGTATAGAGACACCCTGCCCCATTTGCATCAGGGTGCGGTGTGAAGTGAGGAGGAGATCCAAGTCTTTGTCACTATGCTGATTCTTTGCCACTTTGCTTGGAACAGAGAGAAGAGCCAGGCAGCCCTTGTGTTGCTGCTGAGGCTGGCTGGGGCACCAGCCTGCTCAGGACCACTCAGCCCAAGCCCTGGCTAATCCATCTCTTGCAGGCACACACTTCTTATTGTGTGAATTTGCTCCTCACTTGGGCTCGGGAGGAAAACCATGCGCTCTCTGTTACAGCACTCGAGCACAAAGGGCTGGGAGAGGAAACACAGTGCTGTAGCACTTAGGGGCACTTCCGGAGGGTTTTCGTTGTTTTTGATGTTCATGGAGGTCTCTGCAGTCTCCCTGCTGCACCCTTCCTTTCTCATGATTCTTGTAATCACCAGTTCCAGAACACTCTAAAGTTTCCTGGCAGTGCTCAGCTGAGATTGCCTCCATTCATTTTCTCCCCGCCCCTTACGGACAACTCACTTCCACCCACAGTACTTAAACAAGCGTAACTCGATGAGCTAACCATCAGTTTGCAAATTTCTGGGTGAGAGACCTGAACTATGTGTGTGCATGCGTAATAAACGGCATTAATTATTGGAACTCATTGCTGGTGCTTGCCATTGTGGGTCAATTTATTATTTTCTAAACGAAATAAAAATATCCAGTAGCACCTTAGAGACCAACTAAGTTTGTCTTAGGTATGAGCTTTCGTGTGCATGCACACTTCTTCAGATACACTGAAACAGAAGTCACCAGACCCTTATGTATAGTCAGAGGGTGGGGAGGGGTATTACTCAGAAGGGTGGTGGGAATGGGTACATAAGGGTCTGGTGACTTCTGTTTCAGTGTATCTGAAGAAGTGTTCATGCACACGAAAGCTCATACCTATGCCAAACTTAGTTGATCTCTAAGGTGCTACTGGAAGGATTTTTTTATTTTGTTTTGACTGCGTCAGACCAACACGGCTACCTACCTGTAACTTATTCTTTTCTATTGCTGTTCAATTAAAAATATGCAGAAGGCTTGGCCATTTTTCTACATTGGCCCACCCTTCTTAGGTGCGTGACCCTTGTAGCCTCCCCTGCTTTAATGGCAATAGTTCAGAGTGAATGCGCTGCAAATGGAGGGATATCTACCCAGCCAGCAGACTACCATGTGTATAAAGCTGGGCTACCTTTAATTGATTTATTAGATTAGATTCAGTAAACAGGTACCTACCGCAATCTGCCGGGGGGGGGGGGGAAATTGTTGGCAGCCGTCTGTCTCGGGAGACAATGGAGTGTGCCTCCGGGGGTGAAGTCAAACTGTTGTGTTAGCACCAGAGTGACCACCCCAGGGCGTAAACCTGGGCATTGTGTACGGAGGTCTTGGGCTGCTCAGCCTCACGGATGTGGTCCAAAGGAAAGCAGAGCACTTTTGACACCAGCTTGGCTGCAGGAGTTGCCAGAAGGAGCTGTACAAGGCTCTATCCAACTTCCTTGCTTGAACCGTTTTGCATGATTGCTCTCAATCTTCCTAAACATTTTGACAACTGTGTAGTGTGCTGCATCATGATGCCACGTTCCTTATAGTGGTACCTATGTACATTTTTTTAAACAAACAAACTCACCAATGAAAGCTCCTATGGTCTCTTGGGAGAGGAGTTGCTTGTTTTTTCCATTTCATCTGCCTCTCAAAGCTCATTCCAATCGGTGTATTCCTTCAATGACTATGAGACAGAACTTATATAGCCTTCTATGACTCTGGTAATTTACACATTAACAAGGTGGTAATTATGTTTTTATCACATCCTTATGGCATTACCCCCTGGAAGGCCCTAGCTGATTAATTAGTAGTACGTATTTAATCTGTGACCCCAACACTCCAAAATTATTGTACCCACACATTGCAAGTTACATGGAGAATGTTACATTCAAGTACACAATTTTTAAATCACTTGAAACAGTCGGCTAGCAGAACTGTAATACCGGGGGGAGGGGGACCAAGACTAGGAAATGTTTCCATTAAGGCCGCAAAACCAAGCCAAGCACCTAGGGTCGCTTTTTCTTCAAAGCAGATGTTGTTCCAATGTGTTTTGTCTGGAAAGGCGCAGAGGCAATGCTCTTTACTGCTTCTCCGCATGGCCGAGGTTGTTTCAAGGCATCTTTTATTGCATCCATTGGCTTCCAGAAGCTCTGATCTAATCCATGCTCAAACTGGGGTGCTTTGGGAAGCAATTGTTATGTAGCCATCATTCCTTCTTTGCACCGTAGTAATTCTGGATGGTATCAAATCGTATCCTCAGGCATCTTTTTCTTTCTCACCCCCCCCCTCTTCCCTTGTAGAAAATGAAGTAAGAGCCTTCCCGGTCTTAATTAGTGACCAGAGCGAGATCGTGGACACAAATGGAGCAGGAGATGCCTTCGTGGGAGGTACGTACTATTTGCATTATCCCTTTTATTTAGAAGTGCCTCCCCTCCATCCTTTATTAGAGAACATGAGCAGGTGGTGGCAGGGTGTTCCTTTCCTGAAGTACAGAATGTCAGATGGTTCTTTTCAAGCTTCCATTTTCCTCCTAAGATTGTGTTTTAATAGACTGCTAATTCTCCCAGGGAAAAAATGTGTTTTGTGGCTTTAAAGATAATGTGCTCCTATGCAGCATCCACATTGTTTTCACGAGATTAATTGTATCTGTCAGAATGTTGCATAAACAAGCTGCATCAAATATGTTATGCAGCGTACTCAGAATCCCTCGTGGCTTTAAAATTTTAGCACGTTGCTGTTCTTTTAAACAAGTTGTGGTGAATATTAAAGAGTATGTAAATAACCAAGTGTAACGTTTGAACTATTTTTCCCTCCTCTTCTGTGCGTCTGGTTCCTAGGCAGTTGATGTGCGAATACAAAAAGACTACAAAGAGTTAAAAAACAAAGGCTAAAAGTCAGAAGTAAAGTAACATCTGCTGCTACTTTTATATCCATTTGCAACCGTAATATTTTTTTTTTGCATTAGAGTGTTACATCTATATTTTTGTAGCTGTTGTGGTTCAAAATATCTCAACATAAGCCCTAACAAGTTCTCTTGGTTACTGCAATCTCTGTGTCTTGCAATATGTTTTTTGAAGGCTTTCACTACACTGAGCTTCAAAGCATCCTATTGGACCTTAGCTTTTCTCCAAATAGACTTGCGGAGTCTCAGGGTTTGACCTGAAGTTTCAGAAATTTAGCCACCACCCTAAGCCGTTGGGCCCAGCCAGGCTCTATCCTTTGCATGATCTATGGCACATCATTTTAGACTCTGGGGAACCTGACAAGTTTTTCTTTCAAAAACACCACCCAAAGAATTGATTTCAAGAGCAAGCCCTATAAGGCCCAATTCCATGTTATGTCGCACCTATCAATCACTTTCATACAAGGCATATTTTAACCTGGAAGAATTATTTGCAATACAGTCATACCTTGGAAGTAGAACGGGATCTGTTCCGGAAGTCCATTCGACTTCCAAAACGTTCGAAAACCAAATCATGGCTTCTGATTGGCTGCAGGAAGCTCCTGCAGCCAATCAGAAGCCACAGAAGCCCTGTCGGACGTTTGGCTTCCAAAAATAGTTTGAAAACCAGAACAGTCACTTCCCAGTTTCTGATGTCTGGGAGCCAAAACATTCGGGAACTAAGCTGTTTGAAAACCAAGGTACGACTGTACTTGGACTAAAATATTTATTGCCTTGCCTTCAGGAAAGTATTGAAAGCAATGAGTTGTTGTTGTTGTTTAATGGGGGGCAGCCACTGAATAGTAGGGGGTCAGACAGAAAAATTGTATGGAAGTCTAGAAAGTTAAGCAAGAAATGGTGGAAAGCTGGAAGCTTTCTAGTTGGGTTTACTAGGTTTGCAGTGCACAATGTGCGTTTTTAAAGAAATCAATATTTGGATAAGGGAGGAGAATTGAATGATTCCGCTAAGACAGAAAAAGGACTTGAGAGCACTGTCTGTTTGTAAAGTGGGGACAAAGAATGCAAATTCTCATGTGTGGGACAGTTGCACATTCCTGCATTGCAGGGGACTGGACTAGATGATCCTCGGGATCCCTTCCAACTGATTATTTGACAGCTCTCGAGGGAATTCTCTGGCTGGCATCATGAGTGAGGGTGATAAAGAGGGTATAGAGAAAAGGCTGCCTCACCTGGAAATATGCCCCTCATTTAACAGCCTAGAAATGCTGTTCATTGTCACTGATAACCTGGTAGTTCAAAAGCACAGAAACATTTAATGGCAAGAATCTTGATTGAGTGCAGAATTAAGACATCTGACTGATCCTCATAAGCACACCAGTATTCAGGAAAATGCAAAACTCAGAATGTCTTCAGTGACCTTCTTGAGCAGCTTTAACTCAGCTGTATGGCAGATGACATTTCCTTTTTATCAAGACAAACTAAATACGTTGGTAACTGTAAACATTATGCTTCTGTGCATGAGCCAACCCCTTAGTTTGCAAGAGCATCCAAATGTCTGCTGAGCACTGGAAGCAACACAAAGCTTCTGTTTGGAAGTCTTTTGGTCTAAGGAAGATGAACAGAAAAAGAGAGGGACAGCAGGAGGACCTGGCTGGATCAAATAAAGTGGCAGCAACTGTCTGTGATGGAGGGAACGTGGACCTGTACATTACATAGAAGATTGTCACAGCAAGGCAGTGCCAAATGCCAAGTGGCAGAACAATATGGCAGGCCATTATTGTGGTACAGATAGATAGATCACAATAGCCTTGATGTGCTATTTTTCTATTTACAAGGTGGTTATTAAAACTTTGGGGGTTCTTTTAAAAATGTGGGGGAGCATTCAAAAATGGTATTTCCCACTTGTGGTATGAAATAATACATTATTATTATTATTATTATTATTATTATTATTATTATTATTATTACGCCATCCATCTGGCTGGGTTTCCCCAGCCACTCTGAGCGGCTCTCAACAGAATATTAAAAACACAATAATGCATTAAGCATTAAAAACTTCCCTAAACAGGGTTGCCTTCAGATGTTTTCTAAAGGTCAGGTAGTTGTTTATTTCCTTGACATCTGATGGGAGGGCGTTCCACAGGGCGGGTGCCACTACCGAGAAGGCCCTATGCCTGGTTCCCTGTAGCTTCACTTCTTGCTGTGAGAGAACCACCGGAAGGCCCTCAGAGCTGGACCTCAGTGTCCGGGCTGAACGATGGGGGTGGAGATGCTCCTTCAGGTATACTGGGCCGAGGCTTTTCTGGGCATATCACATCCCTGCTACCTGGGGTGGAGCAGGCATGGATTACCAGTGTCAGGGTTAGGAGCAGCTTTTAGCATCTTCTCTACCACTGCCCTTTAGCATTTGTTTTCCATCGCTGTATGAGCTAAGGAAGACGTTAGGTCCTATTTTGCAGGGAAAGGGTGTGTGAGAGAAAGCTGCCAACAGGACCAACTGAAGCTGTCAAACTATGTGGACATTTGGTCATCTGTAATTGGGATCAGTTTTGTTCTGGTGTCTCATGGCAAACACACTTTGAACTGGAAGGGAAATATTTTTCCTTTTGTTTGTTTACAGAACTTTTGTAGCATAGCTGAATTATAAAATTTCTCTAAAGCTGCTAAAGCATGACAGTGCCCTTTTAAGTGCTGAACCCTAGCAAGCTTAAGCTTCTGCGAAATCCAGCATTTTGCACAGTTCAGAAGCATGTGCCTTTGGGTTGCCTGTCTTAAAGTGCTCAAACCTTCCCTCTTACTAGTTCCTATATTTCTGCTGTAATTTGGCTTCCTGATTCCGGGTATGATCTCCACATCCGGCCTAGATCAGTGGGATGGCTCTTCTTTCTGTACTGGCTGAATAAAAGCTTTTGCTTTCTTTGTCCAGGAGAGCTACACTATCCAGCAGCTATTATTCAGCTGGCAAAGTATGTTGAACCCGTGTTGGGAGATCTTTTAAGGTGTGCATCGAAGCCTTAAAGTGTGCTTTGTGCTTTTCCAGCAAGATCTTCATTTTCTGCCTCGTTCTCTAGGTTGGAGTTTGCACACTGCAGAAAAACACATTTGGTGTGCCAGAGAGATACATTACTAGAACGCATTGCCACTGGTGGTGCTTCAGAAATATATCTTGGCCAGGCTTATAATATCTGCTGCTTCTGGGTTTGTTGTTGTTAACACAACTTCTCTACAGCTTCCTTATGCTTCTTCTGTTTTTCAACAGCCCTTTCAAATATTATTTATAAAAGAGGTTTCCCCCCCCCCCTGGATATCATGTCAGAGCCCTGAAATACATCCCTTAAATGTTCGCATTGCTCTGAGGAACTTCATTATTTATCAGCTGCTAGCTAGCTTTGTGTCATTCATTAAATATATATAGCTTTTTCTGTTCTAAAGATCTTCATGAATGAAGCATGGCAGGGTTGGGGGGAAGCGGAGAGCAAAGGATGTTTTAGCTATGGTCTCTTTCCTTCCAAGTGAAGATAAAGTGCCAAAGAGATTAGCTCAACACTGGCGTCTGATTTGACTCTGAGGATCCTCTTATTGCAGCTGTATAAAGCGTTGAAAATAAAAATTCAGCCTTTTGACTGACAGCCTGTTTCCCCTGGTATAATAGCTGAACTTTCTGATGAAGCATCTGTCTTGACTTGGAAAGGGCTGGCTGTCATTCCAGCTTCCCGCTTATGGCCGTGCTTGGCAATTTGTGTCATTCTTAACCCACCAAGATAAATGCCATATCTCGAGCCAGGCTTCTCCGAGGCCTCTTGGTCTCTGTAACTGGCCTTCCATAAACTAAATATTGCCAAATTATATGCTTTCGGTGGATTTTTCTCTGTCATATTTGAAAGATCCTTATTATTTTGATAAATGTTTTGGCTGTACAGCGCTATGGATTTTCTAATCCAGTTATCGCCATTTAGAAGCTGCCTCTCCTTTTAAAGATTCCAGCCACATTTAAAGATACAGTATTAGCAAGTGGGACCTCACACACAGGAGGAGGAGGAGGAAGAGAGCTTTTCCTGCTGTGGGCTCCAGACAGCATTGTAGCTTTGGGAGCTGGGAAAGGAATAAATAACACCTTTTTACTTCCCACCCCACAGCCTTCCTATGCTGTGCTCTGTAAGCACTTAATTGCTCTGTTGGGGGGGGGGCGTCTGGGAAGGATGTCCTTGTTCCTTCCTCCTGTAACATCTCAGTCTACTGCAATTTTGATGACAGACTCCTTCGTTCCGGATAGCCGCATTGTAGTCTAGTCCTGGCGTCCCCTTTGTTGGGGGTAGAGGCTTCCCAGTCCTAAATCTGGAATCACCAAATACTTCCGCCCACCCGCACAGAAATGAGAATTGCAGAATCAGATTCCATTTCCAAATGAACGGGAGAACTCTTATGCTGCTATAACAGGGTAATTATTTTTAAAATCACTGTGCTTGCCTCCCCCATCACTTCAGCTCTGGCCTTCCCACCCTTCCCATCAGGGGTGGACTTTCAGATTCCAGCAGAGACCTGTACGAGGCCAACATCCCCACACACCTCTTGCTCTCCGTTCTGTATGTGCCCTTCCATTGTCACAAGCCCACCTTCGCTCCTGGTGCCGAACTTCCGATGCCCAAAGCCAGTCACCTTTTTCATTTTGCTTGGACTGTGTGACACCCCACTCCTTGAATCTGTACATGGGGTTCCTGTCAGCTTCCTGGTCTGACCCAGACTCCTTGTCCTTACTTGCAAAGCCCTTTATACCCTTTCCCTTCCTTTATTCTGATATAGACTGTTGTCCGTCCAGCTCCATCTCTGTCATCTCCCCAGAGGTCTCCTGCCCCCTTAATGGCTCCACCTTTTCTCCCACACTGACCTTATACATAGAATTGCATTATGCAGCGGCCTCTCTCTTCCTTTAAACTTCTCCCTAACTCCCTTTAACCACCATCCCCATCCCAAACTAAGACTAAGTAGGTGCAGAGCAGGCTTCCTCAAACTCTGCCCTCCAGATGTTTTGAGACTACAGTTCCCATCATCCCTGACCACTGGTCCTGCTAGCTAGGGATCATGGGAGTTGTAGGCCAAAAACATCTGGAGGCCAAGTTTGAGGAAGCCTGCAATAGAGCCATGTGTGCATTGCTTTCCCATTTGACTTTGTTCTGTTGCCACAGCTACATCAAATTTTATATTTTCTGCTCTCCTTGTGTAACTGTTGAATGGATAGCAAAATGTGGGGGAAATCTTTTAAAATGTTGTGTTTGGGTCAAACTCGGCTAGGAAAGAGGCATTTACTATTTAGCATGCGGTCCATTTGATATAAGCAATGATCTCATTGTGCTTTTTTTTTCATTCTTGGAGATGAAAAATATTGATATTGAGTAAAAATATTGACGCGTCTCAGGCTGTTTGTTCCAGCTTTCCGGACTCCTGCAGAGTATTTTATAACAACCTTATTGATGGGCCTCTTTACCCAGCTCTCTAGGTTTAACTGAGCTGAGTCGATTTGCCACCACAGCTTCAAGTAGCTGTTACAGAACAAGCAAGACATCCTAATAAAGCTGTAAGTGTGTTTGCTCAAACATGGTATTGATTTCACTTGGTGAGGGGGAAGCAAGTCCTTAGCATGGTGTCAGGGCGGATGAGCCAAACTGCAGTTTTTCATTGTTGTCTGTCGTGGATGTGGAAAGCTAAGTGAAGCTGCCAGGGGATGAGTTAGAATTGCAAGAAATTTAAGGTCATATCGAACACTGCATGCATGGAGTTCTGCTTGTGCAAACAGACTTCCCCTTCCTCTCTCCTCCCCATGTGCCCTCAAAATCTGCTCCAGTTGGTCCTGCAACTATGCGGAGCAGATTTTAAGGTTGTGGAGGGCAGGGGGAGAAGATGAGAGGAAGGGAAAGTTCTGTTGCCCTAGTGGAACAGCTTTTTCTTTCTTCTTTGGCGATCCCTCGTCGCCGAGTAAGATTATCTCCCAAAATAGGGTTGTAGCAGTGAGTCCGTAAGTGACTGTGGAGGCCAGTTCTGGATCCACACATCCTTCCACAGTGGGAACATAGGTTTCTGGGCAGGAGTTGATCATGATGAGGGTTTGCCAAGCGTGCCTTCTTCTTGGCACATTTCTCCCTTCCTGAGTTTGAGTGTCTTCAAAGCCCATGACACCTTTGGGAAAGGCTGTTCTCCCATTGGAGCGCTTGCAGGCCAGTGTTTCCCAGTTGTCGGTGTTTGTACTACATTTTTTTAGATTTGCCTTGAGAAAGTCTTTAAACCTCTTTTGTTGACCACCAGCATTGATATAATCCTTAAGCTGTAAAATCTGCTAACTACACGGCTCTTGAGTTGGGGCTGGTGAGGGAAGGGATGGTTTGCAGTGGTTTCCACTTACGTCTTGGATTCAGTCAGTCAACCAGCTACAAATCCACCTGACAGTTACCTTGTCCAGCCCACATTTTACCAACTCCGCAAGAATATCATGGGGGACTTCTCCCCAGTGTTTATTTTGTCCAACAACAAAATGTTTTCTGGGATAAAGTTATTTGCAAAGAGGGATGTGGGTTTGGGATCTTTGATGTCACACAAAGTACAGCAGGATAGAGATCAATGGCAGCTGGAAATATTTGCTGGGTACCATGCCAAGTTAACATTTGGAGATGCTTGTCAAATCAGCAGGAGGCAACCTTGGGCTTCACAACAAATCAGGACAGAGGATGAGTGAATGACAGCAAAATAAAATGAGCTCCATATATATTTTTCAGGTGCACATTTTGCCCAGGGGTCCATTGGAATTCCCCCTTTTTAATTGTGTTGAAACCATGCGCAGAGAATTCAGACGTCACTCATACAAACATACAAACTCTGGGGGCACCTTTAGTCCAAAGTCACTCACAGCCATTCGTATTAAAGTAATTGGAGGGGAAGCACAGGTTTGCATTCCACCTTTTAGAGAAGAGAGAGGGCCCTTTAAGAAATAGAAGATCTATTCCAACTCTTTGAAAATCCATGGACCGAATTGCCAAATATGTGGCAAACCTCAAGTCCTACCCCAAACATGGTCCAATTTACTTCAGCAGGGCGAATCCGGAATGTTTAATGTTAAAAGTTATTTGCCATTCCTAGTGGCATGAAATTAGATGCCAAGTTGCATCTTTTAAAACACTAAAAAGAAAGCAAGTTTTGATTCAGAGTAGCCGGGCCTGGGTCTGATAAAGGCAAATCGGCCATAATTTTTGGCTGCCACGGCCGCCATCTGCCACACAATTAAATCGTTGACATTGCATCGTGTTGGTGTTAGTTGGTTTGTTCACTGATTAAGATGGCAAATCGTCTGCGTGAAGCTCTGAGTGCCTGACCACCTAACTGCAGTTGACCTGCCTCGTGGGCAGCCCATCATCCATGCCAGCGACTCTGAAAGTCTTCCAGAAATCAGAGCGCTATTAGCAAAGAGCTGGGGGATGATTGAATATCACAGCAGCACCTTCATAAATAACACATGGCTGGCTGGGGTGAGCAGCTGTTTCCACCAAATGTGATGCAAAATGCCAGTGAGAGCATTCAAAGGTGGTGGCAATGGTTTCATATTTAGTACATTGTCTTTTTAACAACAAAAAGAAAACGTTTGAGTCCTTTGCAGCTTGAACTTTTCAAAGATCTGTCATGTAAACAAGGCTAAAGCCCCATTTCATGGGCTGGCATGAATGTTTCTTCTTCTTTTTTAAAAAAGTATTTAAGGAAGCAGAAACAGGGGTGCAGAAACGCATTAAACTATATGCAATTGATGGAAAAGATTTATTACAAATTGACAAACACCAGCAGCTTTCTCTATCAAAGCCGAATTCATTTGGCTTAGGGTCTTCCTTTATAAAAAAATATTTTTTCTATTCCTCTTTTGGCCTAAAAGTAAACATCTTTTGACAGCAATGGCAAAACATTTTTCAGCCAAACAGTCTTGCCAGAACTCCAGGCTTTTTATTTGATTTTTAACTGTTAGGTCTCATAATTTGAACCATCTGAGCTTTCACATTTAATGTAAAAAAAAAAAAAAACCCACCGTAAAAATTCTTGTTTATAATTTGCTTTTTTATTTAAAAGCATGGACTGGGGGCTGAGCTTCCTCAACAGAGAGGCTCCCTGTGTGATTGAGAACCTTGGAAATGGGAGCCCAGCTGCCAAAGTTCAGGCCCCTTATATGTAACACCCTACAGAGCCAGCAGCAGCTAAACACCAGAGCCAGGATCTTGCCCAGGATTTTCACCCACACAGATATGAATAGAATTACAACAGCTCTTCCATATGCAACACCTGGGAGGGGTGGCCATCTTTGTCTTCCCACTATTCCTAGCAGACTTGGAAACCTATTGGGACAGGCAAAAGGAGCTGAGGTTGAGATCAGAATCTTGGAAATGGGTTAAAATACGGATAATTATCCGTTAAAGATCTCTAATGCAAACACACACGCACACTGCACCTCTCACGGCACTACAGTTGGAAAGGATTCCCGGAAAAGTTGAGCACCTATGCAACCAGACCTCCGATTGCCGGGGTGGGCTGTTCATTAAAGAGTTGTGGGCTGGAAGAGTCTTATTTCTAGATGTCGTGAGGAATGGCTGTTGTGTTTTCAGTCTGTAAGATCCTTCCCACCCTTTGCTATTTTTGTATATGTTCTTGAGCACTGGCCAAAATGGGACACACAAACACACACTTACTTTTCATCTTTGAGGGAGAGGGGAGAGCAGAACTCTTCCTGTTCTTTGCCAAACTCTGTTTTCTGTGTCTGTGTGCGTTTGGCAACCTGCCTAATGCATTCTAGACACACTGACTCAGAAATTGCTGTTTTTATCTGCCTAATTTTTATATACATGCAAGGCACCACTAGCTCTTGAGCTTTAACCACCTAGAAACTTGCTGGCAAGCTTCAGGCCTTCCAGACAGTTGGGTTTCCGTGCCTGACGCTCTCTCTCTCTCTCTTGTATCCAGTGATTTGTCCTGTAAGAATGCATGTTAAGTTAACGGACAGCAGATTGTTTTCATTGTGCTACTCAGAAACCATCTGATTTTGTGCAGACATGCTGCTCCGATGTTGTCCGTAGGGAGAATGTCTTGCCACCGCTAGGAGGTGCCTGGCAACCTTAGGTAGAAGATGGTGCATCATTGAGATTCCTGTGGTCTTTACACTCGACCCAAAGTATTCTCCTCCTGTCCTGGGAATACTTTGTTCTCTTCCCAGCGATGGCAGCAGCCTTTCCTAGGCCCTCTGATCTACATTCATCGCAATCTCCATTGTTGTCTAGAAGAACGTTGTCAAAACAAACCTGTTTTGAATCTGCCCAAGTGACTGGCTCAAATTGGGAAGGGGACGGACGTTTCCTGTGTTCTTAGCATTGTGCTTCTCATGACTGCTTAATACTCAATAATTAACAGAAACCAGAAGCTTCTCTTAACAACAGGTTTCCTAATATTTCTGCAGAGCTTAATTCCTACTTTGGCTGCAACATCTACATTCAATGCCAGGTTTCAACCCTGGACTATATGAAGCAATAATAGGCAAAAATACAGTGAGCAGAGGTTTTTCCTGTCACTATTAACTGCAGAGAATCTATCTATCTATCTATCTATCTATCTATCTATCTATCTATCTATCTATCTATGATCAGAGGAAGGGGGTGTAATGGAGAGTGGTGGTATTACTGAACAGGCTTGAGTCTTGACATACCTCCCAATCATCACCCCACGCCCAAAATTAAGCACTACAATTTCTAGGCATCCTTAGGGTGCATATCCAAGATTGAAGCCCTTTGTCTGCATTAAGCGAACTTTCCCGTCTTCTGGTTGTCTGAATGGTAACATCCAACATCCGCCTCACAGTCGAGTAAGACCTAGAATGCAAGTCTTTCAAGGCTAACGCCGACCAACCGATCCATGGTAGTTCTCAGAATTCCAAGTCCACACACACACACACACACACACACACACACACACACACAAGGGGAAATCTCTGGGAGGAATTCAGCATTGTGCTCCCTTGTTCTGTTAGCGCAAGCATTTCCGCCGGCATAACAGAATGCTCTCTCCTCCCCCATGCACTGCTCTGGGGGACTGTCCAGACCCCACCCACCCTGAACCAATTTGCGCTAGAGCGGTGTTTCTCATACTTGGGTGTCCAGTTGTTTTTGGACTACAACTCCCATCATCCCTGGCCACTGGTCCTGCTCACTAGGGATGATGGGAGTTGTAGTCCAACAACAGCTGGGGACCCAAGTTTGAGAAACACTGTGTTGGTGGGATTCACTGTGCTGATTGCCACTAGAGCACCTACTTAGTTGACCTTTTGCCTTCCTCTCGTATACTAAATGTGTGAACGAGGTTAGATTTAAAATGTTTGAATGGATGATCAAGTGTCTGTGAGAACCATCCATCTGTGTGCAGTTATAGGGTTTTTCCACATTAGTTGTGGCTGGGACAAGCCTATTTTGTAAAACACTGCCACATTTCACGGCGTATTGGCTGTCTACCCTTGTCTTTGCTGCACTTTGGTTTATGTTTACATTTTTATAATATCACATGGTGATATTTTGCTAAAAGGGCAGCATCTGGGTTAAATGGCTTTTGTCATGTTGTAAATCTCAACCTCACATAAGCATGTAATGAAAGGGAGAAACCTAATGAGAAATGCATCCATATGACATGGGTTGAGGTGACACACACAGTGCGCCCAGACACTCATGCGGGAGGCCTGGGCTGAGAACTCCCCACTTAGTGGTGTCATAATAGGAAACAGATGTCACAAGTGTCACTATGACTGGCATTTTTGAGGAGATGCTGTAGGGGAAATGAGCAATGGAAAAGCCTGGTTCCTGGGCCATTTGGGAACATTAGAAAAAAGGTACCAATTAGTAGGCCAGAATCTATAGACTCTAATTTTAGAGAGTATTGCCAAAAGTAGGATGAGCCCTGGCTTAGTGAAAGCATTTACTGAGCACAAGTTTTATGGGAATATGAAGGATTCCTGGTAATGCATTGGGGATGTCATCTGACTTAGGCTGGGTCTTCCCTTCTTGTGGGTCTTGCCTCTCTTTGACCAAACTATGCCGTTGATGGAGGTTGAGGGGAAAGTATACAGTGGTACCTCAGGTTACAGACGCTTCAGGTTACAGACTCCGCTAACCCAGAAATAGTTAACCTCGGGTTAAAAACTTTGCTTCAGGATTAGAACAGAAATCATGCTGTGGCGGCAGCGGGAGGCCCCATTAAGTTCTTAACCCGAGGTACCACTGTATATGAAAAGAGACCGTGCCATCGTTGGGATGTGGTTTCCTTTTTCTAAACACGGGCATAATTGGTGGTCAGTCACTGTGTTGCATCCTGTAGTCTTCATAAAATCAGGTTTTGTCTTAAGTCTAAGGTGGTCATTCAAGAGTTCTGGCCTCCACACAGCCCATCACACTCTACAGCACCTTTTCTGACAGCCGTGAACAGTTGGAGGTAGAGAGGAGGTCTATTCTGGGACCTGGGAGTGAAATCTTATTAAATCTTCTATAGTGTTGCAGATACCATGGATTTATCTGCACATGGTCTGAGATTGCATGAGTGAGCCCATTCTTCAGTCACTCCAACTTCTGTACTTCCTATATAGAACAAACCATCGTTTGCTGTTACAACCAAACCTGCAAGCTACGGTTTCTGGTTGCTTTCCAAAGCAGATTTGGAAACTATGATTTAGAAATAGCTTCCAGTTCCGATTAGGAGGACAAGTGCACACTGTTTGGATGTAACAGCCAACAATGTTTTCTTCCTATTCAGTGCAAACCATTGGAGCATGTGAAGGAAGGAGAGGAAGGAATGCATGAGTCCATGACTTGCTCATTTGACTGCTCTCTATCACCCACATACTTGAGACTCTTTTTTCCCTTTCTTTAAATAGTTTGTATTTAAAATGTGATTTTTATTTTGTGTAGCTGTCTCTAGCTAGGGATGGATGAATGGATCAGCCAGTCATTCTTCTGTGTCAGTTTCCCATGCATATGTCCTTTCTGATCTAATTTTCCTTTCCATACTATAAGCCCACAACTTTTGTGGGGGTTAGGTTATATTCCAGGAATTGTAGGCTACCTAAAGCCGAAATGGTGTACAGTCAAAAACCCAATAGGTTCAATGGTGGGTGGGATTACTAAAGTCATTTTTGCTGGATCCCACCCCCTTTCCTCCCCATTTTATTTCATTTCATTTCTTGCCACATGTGTAAAGCTGAATGCACACAAGTTAAATGTGCATAAGTTGCCGACTTACTGTATTTTAAAAAGATGAACAAGAATCGTATTTATTTTTTAAAAAATATGCTTTTCAATGCATTTTCCTCTAAAATAATTGTGAGGGACGAGGGATACAGGGAAGTCCCTCCCATCTTAAGTTCCAGCCCATCCCCAAGCGCGGGAGAGAGTAAGGAGAGCTCTGCCTCCAGCGGAGAGTCAGGAAGTGGTGTCCGAGGCTCAGGCAAGGTTGTGGAGCCCAGGCCGCAGGTGGGACAGGAAGTTGGACGCACAGGGGGGAGGCCAATTCCCCCAACTCCCGAATTGCGACGCAAACGTAGGGGGAAGAGGTTGGGTCTGCCAAAGCTGTGGTGCTGGAAGAAAACGCGCCAATCGCCATTCGGGAGTTCAGACACCTCACCTTAAGGATGCATTTTTACTGCTCTGAACACTGTAAATAATCATCACTTAATAAAAACCTTAAAAGACCATGCTGGAGTCGTTACTCTAGAGTAGCCATACCAGGCCCTCTGACAGCAACTCCCGAATCTTTTTTTGGCTACTTTGGAGTGCAGCGATGAGCGCTCAAGAGGCTGAGCATTGGAGGCTGGAGGCCGAAGCAGCGAAGCAGGAGCTGCAGAACCTCACAGCGCACGCACAGCAGCAATTGCATGCCGCTCAGGAGGAAGCGCGAGGGGCGCAGGAGGAGCTGAACAAGCTGGTGGACCAGGTGAGGACAAAAGAGGAGACTGAGAAACAGCTAAGGGTGATGGTTTTGGACCTACAGAAAAAGTTGGAAGAGGAGAAAGCCGCTAGAGGTGGGGGGGTGCCCCAGCCGCAGCTAGTCCAAGTGAGAAGGGGACAGAGCCTAGTCACCAAGTTTAGCGGCGACCCTAGGGAGTACCTAGGATTCGAGACAGAAATAAATTATGCGCTGGAATTGCATGCAGCAGAATTCCCAGATGACGCGCACAGAGTCTCCTTTATCATAGAGCATTTGACGGGGGCCGCCCGAGAATGGGTAAGACCGCTCATCGCGCAAAAAAATCCTTGCATGAAGAACGCAAAATTATTTCTAGAAGCTTTAAAAATAATGTACGCTAGTGACAGTGAAATGGAGGCCACTAAAGAGGAGCTTCATAACTTAACACAAGGAAAATCGACAGTTAGGGACTACTGGGCGAGATTCACCATGCTGGTGCACAAACTGGGGTGGGATCTGCAAAGTGAGCCAGTGAAATCAGCCTTCTACATGGGTTTGCACGCAGACGTTAAGGATGAGCTGGCAAGAGGTCCCAAACCGCGAACTATGGATGAGTTAAGCAAAGCGGCGCTAGCGGTGGGGGTGAGACAGGAATCCAGATGGAATGACAAACAAGCGACGCGCGCAGCAAAACCTTGGTTCCCATGCTCCCAGGACAGACCACATCACCAAACCCCACCCCAGGGCCCGCCCCCACACCCGCCCAGGTCAAGCCCAGAGCCGGAACCGATGGAGATCGGAGGAGCACGCGCGCGGGCTTTTCAAACCCCGGCGGGGCCAAGACGCAAGGAGGGAAGAGGCGGGAATTGCTTTCTCTGCAACTCCCCCCGGCATCGCGTCAGAGACTGCCCTCATCGCAGAGAGTGGCAAGGAAAGGCGGGAACGGTTGTACCTTCCCCCACTGAAGCAGCACCACAGCAGGGAAACGAGACAGCCTGGCTGCAGGAGACAAGGGGGAGCGGCCAGGCACAGTCAGCAGACAACAGCCCCCGCCCGCCCACCCGCACAGAGAGGAGCACAGCCAGCCCACCCCTCCCAGAGCAGGAGTGGTTCTAGAAGTCACGCTCACGCTCCCAAATGGCTATCCCCTGACAGTCCTCGCCTTAATTGACAGTGGTGCCTCCGCCAACTTCTTCTCGAGAAACTTTGCGGAGGAGCACCAGATCCAACTTCTGCAGCTGGATTTTCCCCTGCACATGGCCACCATTGACGGCAGAGAGCTGCTGGGAGGGGCCATCACGCATCAAACCCCCCCCCCATGAGAATGACGGTGGGAAGGCACTCAGAGACACTGGCTTTCAACGTCACAACCATCTCAGACCCCCCCATCGTCTTGGGCATGAGCTGGCTGACGCGCCACGACCCCTCCATAAGTTGGCACCAGAGATGCATCACTTTTGGATCGGACTTTTGTCTGGAACATTGCATGCAGCACCAACCAGGGGAGGGGCCTCCGATAGCCACGGTGGCCACCATGCACGTCAAAGGGGGTGAGGCAATACCCAAGCCGTACTGGGACTTGCAGGAGGTCTTCAGCGAAGCAGAGTCCGACCACCTACCCCCACACAGGCCTTTTGACTGCCAGATCAACCTGGTGCCAGGGGCAACTATACCCCCAGCCAAGCTGTACGCCATGTCAGATCAGGAACTGGAGGATCTGCGCGCTTTCATCGACAAGAACCTCAAGCGGGGGTTCATCAGAGAAAGTAAGGCAGCAGGGGGCAGCCCGGTCTTCTGGGTGGACAAGAAAGACACGCAACAGCGCCGTCTTGTGGTGGATTTTAGACGGCTGAATTCGGTGACAGAGCCAGTGGCTTTCCCCATGCCCAGAGTGGATGATCTCCTGACAGCGGCACGCAGGGGCAAGATCTTCACCAAGCTCGACCTAAGAGGGGCGTACAACTTGATTAGGATCCGGGAGGGTGATGAATGGAAAACCACGATGTTCACGCCTCTGGGCTCTTTTGAATATCTGGTGATGCCCTTCGGGTTGCAAGGGGGCTCAGCATGCTTCCAGGCCTTCATGCACCACGTCCTGGGGTCCCTCCTCTTCAAGAACTGCTTGGTCTTTCTGGATGACATCCTTATCTACTCCAATGACCCAGTGCAGCATGTGAAGGATGTCAGGGAGGTGTTGCAGCGCCTGAAGGACAACCACCTGTATGTGAAGCTGGAGAAGTGCAAGTTTCACACCAAAGAAGTGGACTTCCTGGGCTACAAGCTGTCAGACAAGGGGCTGGCGATGGACAAGGACAAGGTGCAGGCCATCCTGGACTGGCACAGCCCCAGGACGCGCAAAGATGCCCAACGCCTACTAGGCTTCGCGAACTTCTACAGGAAGTTCATCAAGAACTTCTCTCGCGTCACGGCTCCTATCACCGACTGCCTGAGAGGCAAGCAGAAGTTCCGGTGGACACCAGAGGCGCAAGCAGCGTTCGAAAGCCTCAAGAGGGTATTCGCTTCAGACCAGCACCTGTTCCACGTGGTGCAGGATGCGCCCCTACGCCTGGAGACAGATGCTTCGGACAAGGCTCTGGGAGCGATTCTGTTGCAACTGGACGCCAACAGAGAGTGGAGACCCTGTGCCTTCTTCTCCAGGAAGCTGACCCAGCCGGAACGCAACTACACAGTGTTTGACAGGGAACTTCTCGCGATCCACGCTGCGTTCCAGCACTGGCGACACTTCCTGGTGGGCGCCAAACACCCCATCCAGGTGTGCACAGACCACAAGAACCTGGAGTTCTGGAGAACTGCCAGGGTGCTCAACCAGCGGCAGATACGGTGGGCAGAGTTCTTCTCGAACTTCAACTTCTCCATCCACTACATCCCGGGAGAGCAGAATGTCAGGGCGGATGCCCTCTCCCGCAAGCCAGAGTACATGGAGGAGGAGTTGCCACCGGCACCCAGGCATATTTTCCCCCCATCAGCATGGTCCTGCGGAGCAGCAGTGGTGAGCGAGGCAGAACTCACAGCACTGACAGCAGCTGATGAATTTGCCACCCGCATCTTCAGAGAACTGAGAGGGGGGGGAGCAGGCCAAAGACTTTGAGGAAAGGAGGGGTTTGCTTTTTTACAAGGGAGCCCTGTACCTGCCAACCAAACAGCTGAGAGGTAAGGCCCTCAAGCAGATGCACGACAACCCAACGGCGGGTCATTTTGGAAGGGACAAAACCACTCACCTAGTCATGAGACACTTCTGGTGGCCAGGGGTGCGGGAGGATGTTCGGGATTATGTAAGGGGATGTGACACCTGCCAGCGAGCAAAGGTGGTCAGAGCGCCACCAGCAGGTTTGCTGGAGCCCTTAGCCACACCGCACAGGCCGTGGGAAGTAGTGTCCATGGACTTCATCACAGACCTGCCGTCGTCCAGGGGCAAGACCGCAGTGTTGGTGGTGGTGGACCTCATGTCCAAAATGTGCCATTTTATACCGTGTGCCAGGGCGGTCTCGGCAGAAGAGACGGCCAAACTGTTTGTTGACCACGTATTCAGACTGCATGGATTGCCTTTAAGGGTTATTTCGGATCGTGGCCGCCAATTTGTTTCCAGGTTCTGGCGGCGGCTCATGAACCTCCTGCAGGTGGAGGTCAGCTTGTCGACGGCTAGGCACCCGCAAACCAATGGACAGGCGGAGCGGGTCAACGCCATTCTGCAGCAGTACCTGAGATGTTACGTCAGCCAGAGGCAAACGGACTGGGTGGATCGCCTGCCACTGGCAGAATTTGCCTACAACAATGCGGTGCACGTCTCCACAGGGGTGTCGCCCTTTAAGGCCAACTACGGGCGCGACCTCAGATCTTTCCCGGAGAGGGAGGGGGAGGAGGAGGAAGAGGGCCCACAGGCAGAGGATTGGGCAGAGGACCTGGAGACGGTGCACCAGCAGCTCAGAGAACACTTGGAGAGGGCCAAGGAAGCGTACAAGAAGGGGGCAGATCGCCACAGGCGACCGGGAGAGGTCATCAGGGTGGGGGACAAGGTTTGGTTATCCTCGGAAGGTCTTCCCACCAGGGGGCGATGCAAGAAGTTAGCACCCAGGAGGCTGGGCCCCTTCAAGGTCACGCAACAGGTCAACCCGGTAGCCTTCAGGCTAGCACTGCCGGAGGACATGAGAGTGCACCCAGTGTTTCATAGATCGCTGCTGTCGCCGTACAGGGAAAGTACCAGGTTCAGGGACAGCGATCAGCCTCCAGAGGGAGGGGGGGAGACGGGAGACGCCCGACAGCTCAATGAGGCAACTGAGATTTTAGACTCAAGGAGAGGGGTGAGAGGACTGGAGTACCTGATAGCATGGGAGGACACTCCGCCGTCCCACAATGAGTGGATACCAGCCACAGAAGTACCTGAGGAATTTTTAGTGGAAGAGTTCCACGCCCTGTTCCCCCACAGGCCCAAGCCCTGGCACATGGAAAGGGAGGGAGAGGGGGAGGGGCAGGAGGAAGGGATAGCAGGCAGCAGCTCTCCATGGAGATGGGAAGCGGAATTTGAGGACACGGAAGAAGAGGTGTGGGTTTCACCGAGGTCAACGACGTCAGAGGCAGGAGAGGACTGGCAGAACATTTTTACTCCCACCAGCTCTGACGCCACTGACTTCTTGGGATTCCCGTCTTCTCAGGGGGAAGGAGAAAGATCGCAGGATTGGGGGGAAATTTTTACACCCACAGGCTCGGATGCCACAGACTTCTTGGGGTTTCACTCGTCCCCAGCAAGCGGAGAGCCACTAGGAAGGGGGGGAGAGGAGCCTGGGAGGGGGATGGATGTGAGGGACGAGGGATACAGGGAAGTCCCTCCCATCTTAAGTTCCAGCCCATCCCCAAGCGCGGGAGAGAGTAAGGAGAGCTCTGCCTCCAGCGGAGAGTCAGGAAGTGGTGTCCGAGGCTCAGGCAAGGTTGTGGAGCCCAGGCCGCAGGTGGGACAGGAAGTTGGACACACAGGGGGGAGGCCAATTCCCCCAACTCCCGAATTGCGACGCAAACGTAGGGGGAAGAGGTTGGGTCTGCCAAAGCTGTGGTGCTGGAAGAAAACGCGCCAATCGCCATTCGGGAGTTCAGACACCTCACCTTAAGGATGCATTTTTACTGCTCTGAACACTGTAAATAATCATCACTTAATAAAAACCTTAAAAGACCATGCTGGAGTCGTTACTCTAGAGTAGCCATACCAGGCCCTCTGACAATAATCTTGTGGGGTGGGGTTGTTTTGCAAAACAGGTATTTTTGTGTGCGTCTTTTTAAAATCAAAATGGCACAGCAAAATTCAAAGCGGCACCCACTCCATTTCATAGTTGTATATTCCAGTCTGCATAAAAGTCTGGGACTGGTGAAGTAGGCTGGTTCAAGTTTAAAATGTGGACTGAAGTCAGATGTTTCAGCTGATCCCACTGGTCTTCCCTCTTCCTGGGTCTTTTCTTCCTGGGTATCTGCTGAAGAGCCCCAAACTGCGTGGCCTGGCATTCAGAGGATGGACGAAGCGCTAGTCTAGCTGTAGTTAGCTACCAAAGCATGTAGATGCCTCCGACTCCAAAAAACAAGTTGATGTGAGTGTCAGGCTTAAGAACGGTCGCCTTCCAACCACCGCCTCCCAGCACGTTCCTGGGTGGTCCCCAGCCCTCTCTCCATAATGCCTCCTTTCCCTCTCCTCCTGCAGGCTTCCTCTCGCAGCTTGTCTATGACCGGCCGCTGACTGAGTGCATCCGCGCAGGACACTACGCCGCCAGCGTGATCATAAAGCGTTCTGGCTGCACCTTCCCAGAGAAGCCCGACTTCCACTGATACTTGGGCAACCTCCGAGAGTCAAGAGGAGACACTGCCTGCCTTCCCTCCATTGACCCCTTTCCCCAGCTGCCCTGCACTGAGTCTTCTGTACTTTGGATTCACTTTTACCTTTCGCACATCTCTGTATGAGTGCCCTTTCCCTGTCTCCAGCACAACGGTGTCTTGCACGTTTTGCATTGAGGGGCCAGGCTCTGTTCGGCTTGACACTTTTGTACTCCCTTCGTACAGTTCCTAGGAGCAACTCTGTAGGAAAACACCTGCCCCTGTTTAGCTGTGATGTGAGCTCTTCTAATATAGTCGTCTGGTATATTCTACCCTGACCCAATCCTGCTCGGCTTGAGCAGGTGAGAAATCCTCAAAAACTTTAATTGGCCTAAGACTGAATTAACAGCAATGTACTCATGCGAGGAATTGCACTGTTTGCTCCTGTGTGTGCTATATTCACACACACACAGGGCTTCTTCCTGCTTCCACTGCATGACATAGGAATTTGCCCATGTTTCAGGGAGCTAACCCAAGGCTGTGTGGTCCAGAGCAAGCTTGCTGAATTTGGGAGGTTTAGGATTAGGCTTCTAAGTAAACACAGGATCTTGTAGATTGGGGGCAGGGGGCTCATTTCTTCCAGGGCAAGATCAGGGTATTCTTATGGTATAAATAAAAGCCCATAACAGGATATTCTCTTGTTGCGAGCTGAAGGATGCATCTCAAAGCAGATAATATTATACATTTGTGAAAGTGTGAAGTACAGAAATATTCGTGCAGATTTTCTCATCAGGATATGCCAAAATGGAATCTTTTTATTTCAACGCACAGTTTTAAGACAAATAATGTACTTCAAGTAAGTGAGAGATCTTTTATTTGTATGTATGACAGTATTCAAGAGGAGATGTTCCAAAAATGTCATTCATTACTATGTAATTTGATACGGATAAATAAAACAATTGTGATACAGTTGTTCTCTGGCTTTTCATTTGTGTGACCTTATGACAGAAAGTAGAGTGAGTTAGCATATCAAATGTGTTTTTTTTTAATTTTGTTTTAATTTGTGTGTGTGTCCCTTTGATGCTGAGAACAGCTTCATCATTTAGAAAGAAGGGGGGAAGAGGTTGGGTGTTATTTATCAAGAACTACAAACTTTCCAATAAAAAACACCCCCAGCAAATACAGAGACAGTTCAACTGTATCAGTAATTCATATCTAGGGGTTGTCCCTGGAGTACAAACTAAAGGTCTTAGTGGCTTTATAATGGATTATATTTTTAAGCCAGGACCATATGGTGAGGTCTGTCTCTTTCAATTCCCTCGCCAAAGGCAAGGTGCTAGAGGGTGTGGAATATTACCGTATTTGGTGGCAAACACTCTTAGTGGCAGAGTCAAAAGGGTACATTTAAGAAGCAGCTCTTGAAAAGTGCAAATCCGAGGTATATACGGTTACCAAAACAGCTTGAATCACACACTACAAAGAAATCTAGCTTTTCCCCTTGTCTCTACCTCCATTTATACCAAAATTCTGTGTTTAAAATGTCAGCACAGAGAGAAAAAGAACTTCAAAATTGGATATATAAACAAGGGCAGCCTGCACCATCTAGTCAGTGCTCCCACCGAATTTTCTGTTTCCAACTCTACCTGTATCTGTTAGCTATCTCTGGCCACTGAGCATCCACTGACCACATTCAGTCCTCATGAGGTTGGTGTGCTCCCCCACTCAAAAGATTTTTTTCCTCCCTAATGTTCTTTTGTATTTCTGCAAACTTCGGGGCTTCCCAACCGTGCTAATACCTCCCCCTTGAGTGTGGGTGGTTCTGTTTTGGCTATGTAAGCAACAGCCTGGACAGCCAACATTGAGCGTGGTTCTTTAAATGCTGGGCTGCCATGAAAAAGTGGTATTCTGATGTCTTATTCTGATGTCTTATTCTGATGCCTTATTCTGATGTCTTCCCCTTTTGGGCAACTGTCACAATATTTGATCCGGTGATGTGCCAGCTCTTCATCCTTTTACAAAGGGTGTGATTTCTATCCGGGGCTGTGTGGCACATGCACTAAAACAAAGCAAAAACTGAAATGAAACCTGGGAAATTCTGCGCCAAGCATAGCTGAATTCTGCAACCTGCATAAATTTGCGTCGTTTAAATAAATTGCATGCTTTTCCCTTCTCTCTTGTTTGTTTGCTTGATTCATTCCTCAATTTTTTGCATAACTCTGCTTCTGCTGATTTTATCATCGTGGGAGGGGGGTTGCAGAGCACTCCCCCACACTGAACAATAAAAATTCTTATCTTGAGGTGGGAGGAGGCCAAAATAGAAAGAAATAAAACTGTCAGGACCACAATCGGCAATATAGGTGGGAGTAAACTCTCGAAGAATGGCAGCCGGACAGTGAGAGAAAAGGATTGCAGCTTTTGCATGAGGAAATCTTTGACTAAGCCGTGGTACTACGGACATGTTGGGGTTTGGAAAGAAATCACCTTGCAAAGAACTGGTGGCAGGCAAAGCTCGGGAGCATTAAGCCGACGTGTGTCCATGCTGTTCCTGTTCGGTGATCATGTGATTGGCTTGTAGTTAAATATAGCTCCTATTTAGGAAACACAGGACAGGTACTCGAAAGGTAGAAGTGTTCTTCCTGAGCTTGCAGGGTTTGGGAGATTATACAATTCGTTAGCCTGACAAAAGATCAAAGAAGGCGCGAGGAGTCTTAATTTCAGCCGCTGACTGCTACTATGTGAGCATCTCAGTGGATTAAACAAATAATGAGCACTTGCTGGGTGGAGGGCATGTGTTATGGTGATTTCTATTTCTAAGTAGTCTGCTTACTGCCTGGAGAAAATACGTGCACCTTTAAGGTCTTTTTATTTTATTTATTAAAAACAAAGGTTTCCCAACTGCTGTATCATAAGGATATACAGCACAGCGGTTTACAACAATATAAAAACAGAAAACCAAACGATAAAATCATAGAAAGTTAAAAGCAAAAAGACATGGGAAGCAAACACCCATAGACCATTGTGAGGGAAGGTATACTCTTAATTGCCTGCATAGGCCTGGCAGAATAGGAAAGATTTCAGCAGGTGTTTAAAAATAGGCACTGAATGTCTATTGGCAGGGTGTTCCACAGGACTGGGCCAGTGACACTAATCATTTTCAGATAGTCATGCCTTATTGTGAGCACTTCACCATCCCAAATGGTTGCAAAGATTTTCTCCCCTCCCCCCCCCAAAATATTTTTCCTTTGCTCATCATTCCCTGCAAGAGGAGTTTTTTTCTGAACCATATTCCTAATATGTTAGGAGCCTGAATTGGCCATTGCATCAAACATCTGAGAAGAAAAGGAGGAAAAATGTATTTTATGAAGAAGCCAAGAAAGCTTGTTCTCTTAAAAGCTGAGGGTCTGGTTCCATAATAACAAAAACGGAAGGTGTCGGAAATATGGATTCTGAAAGACTGATTTGACGCGGAGCCAGTGGGCAAGGAGAATGTGCTTAGGAGGAAGCCAGAATAGAAACACCACTCTCATCAAGTGGATCATAACCTATATCAAAGCCAATTCTGACATTCTGAGTCTTGTGCAGAAACCAGCTATGAAACCCGCTAGCCATGTATATTGGCCTGATTGCATTCCTGGCTTCCTTAACAGTTTAAAAAAGCCAGGCCTTTGGTTTTCTTTAATAATATACTGTATGCTATGCAATGGGTTCCAGAACTATATTTGCTGAGCCTCCCCCTTCTGAAAATCAGACACCGCCTCCCGCCAGTCAAGTTCTGCTCTTCTACTCAGGACAAGGAAATCCCGCTTCTCGCCGTGATGATCAAAACCAAGAGAAAGGATGTGTAATAGGAAACAAATGGTCGTTTCTATAATGTTTTAAAGTTGCAGATTTTGGATGACTCGAGCATTTAAAAAAACAATGAAGCATGAAGTACACAAAGCCCTATTTATGATCCTTCTATACTCTGATCTGGCATTGTACTTGCAGCTGGGCTTTCTCCCAAAGTGGCACTGCCCGCCCACCCACCCCCATGCACCCCTTTTGTACATCAGACTACTAGGGTTCGTCAAGCACCCTGTAAACTACATCTATAAAAGAGCCCTGGGATTTCAGCTTTATAATGGAAGAGGAATACTGTTTCACAAAGATCCCTTGCGAGTGTAGTGTTCAGGGGAAGCAATTAAAGTCAGTTCACCAAGAAAGCAGCCCAAATAAAGGTTTGTGGCCTTGGTTATTCATGTGTTGCCGGACGGGCATAAAGGACAAAGTTTTTGGTTGTGCCCACGGAGCTGACAGATTTCACACGTCTAATGAAAAGGAGAGCGATCAGAATAGCAATAAGGTGGGTCTCCTTCAAGTGCTCCGCAGCCCAGGGATTTGCAAGATGAAGTGCAGCCTCTCTGCACCGTGCAAATATTTAATGCCGCTCTAACTATCCCCTGGTTACTGGAGTGTGACAGTTAATAGCCGTCAGCTGCCCAAGCTGCTGAACAGCCTGGTTCCTTAGAGGGAAAATGAGTAGTAAAAATGGAGCCAAGTCAGTCTAGAAACCCACAAATCATAATGTGCCGCAGCTCGGCAGGTCATCTCCCGCAATCACAATGTGGCTGACCTGAGCTGCCTTTCAAAACAGAAGCTATTGACTGAGGCTTGAGGCTGGTTGTATTGTGTATTGTATTCAGGTTTGTGTACTTTACCACTCCTGCCTGCGCACATGTATGTCGCAAGCTGGGAGGTGGCAGGCAGTTCTGCGCTGCAGCAAGAAGAAGCCAAACTCTTGCACTTTACGATGCCACTGGTGGCCTGTAAAACGCAAAGGGACGTTGGTCCCTTGACTCGGCTAGTCTACACGCTCAACCACTAACATGGAAGACAAGCAGACAAGCGAATGTATTGAAGGCTACTTCACAGTGCTGTTTTAAGCAGCATAGAATGAAAGAGCCAAAACATAAAACATGCCTACGAAAGCTGTCTGTCACTTTGACGAGTCGTCTTAAAATATTTAACGGGTCCCCTAAAATGCTTGGATGGGACCCAGGTGGCACTGTGGGTTAAACCGCTGAGCCTAGGGCTTGCTGATCAGAAGGTCGGCGGTTCGAATCCCCGTGATGGGGTGAGCTCCCGTTGCTCGGTCCCAGCTCCTGCCAGCCTAGCAGTTCGAAAGCACGTCAAAGTGCAAGTAGATAAATAGGTACCGCTACAGCGGGAAGGTAAACGGCGTTTCCGTGTGCTGCTCTGGTTCACAAGAAGTGGCTTTGTCATGCTGGCCACATGACCTGGAAGCTATACGCCGGCTCCCTCGGCCAATAATGCGAGATGAGCGCCGCAACCCCAGAGTCGGTCACGACTGGACCTAATGGTCAGGGGTCCCTTTACCTTTTTAAAATGCTTGGAGCTGTTTTCCTCTTGAGCCCCCTCCCCTGCAAGCCCGGGACAGTTGTAGTAAGGCAACTTTCTGTTCAAGGATGGCTATAGCCCTGATACATGCTGCTAACATACCGAAAGCAAGCCATCCTCAATCTGGATGCGAGAGACTACAACTCCCATCAGCCATGCACCAAACACACATTTCACATACAGTGTATATGGTTGTGCTCTGGAGGACAAATGCAAAGTGTAAAATAAGTTGAATTGCTGGATAAATATCCCACTAAAGTAAAAGTGTTGTTTTTCAGCATTTCCTCATCTCCAGCACAGGTGGGGGGGTTGTTTTGCTTTTATCATTAAAAAAATAATAATAATACATGTCATGAGAAGCATAATTATATGGCCATTTTCAATGCTGCAGTTGGGTGCATTTTATCGCTTCCCATCAGATTTTCACACTGTAAATCGCTAGCTCAAAGCAATGACTTTTGGAGCAAAAATGGGAAGTTGTCGGGGGGGGGCACCTCAAGCCAATCATCTCTTATTCCTAATGATGCCGCTTCAGAGATTTCCTTGTGAGACAATACATGAATAGCAAGTGAATAATTGGTTCAACGGGAGCTTCATTAGAGTCCAAGAGAGGAAACAGGATCTTTCATGTGAATAATTTGGGATGATTGGGGAAAGATGAAGCATTTATTACAGGATCGCCTTCTGCTCCGCAGTCAGAAAAATTCGAGCTCAGCTTCACTGAAGTGTGAAAACTTGCTGGAACCAGCTCTGGTTACACCAAATGATCGGCCAATGGAGCCATTTAGAGATGTGACTTTCAACCGCTACTCCTTTCAGCCTGAATTTATTTCCTCCTCCTCATGCTTTTCCTTTTTGGTGTCCCACTTTTCACCCCAGAGCTCGGAAAATCCTACTTTTCCTTTTAATATAATGAACCCTCTCCCCACTTTTTCCAGATGTAGAAGACCCATTGCACAGCAATTAAATAGGTTGCTTGGCTTGCTGTGTATCTAGACATCTTCTCTGTGGTGTTGTAATATACAGTTACAGACTCACGTGCATGAAAGGGTTAACCTGAGCCCTGAGCTCAAGTTGCCAGTGGGTGTGGCTTAGCAGGCTCCCAGCAGCCTTTGTTTCTCCCCGCCCCACACTTTTTTCTCTCTGCTGCTTCCTTTGAAGAACAAGCAGTCATGTGGGTTTGGCCCCCAGATCAGCAAATGCTGCAACTTTCAGTATTTTTTTGCCAGTGATTGAAGTCACACCAATGCTTGACATTTAGGAAAGCTAGTCTAGCCAGTGAGAGAAAGAAACGACTAAAGTGAAACACCCATTGCTTAAGACTCTTGGAGAAAGCACTTTTTGGTTTCTTTTTGAGCCTTTTCTGCTGGTCTTTGCTGGTGGAGAAGTGAAAACAATTGAGGTATTCAGAATTTTAGTGTGGCTGGGACAGGGGAGTAGCACAACAACCCCAAAACAAAAGGTACCAGAGTCCATGATCAAACTTTGGTCTTACTTCACATACACAAAAAGTGGCCGGCCCGGGGTGTGTGTGTGTCCTTTAGTTTGTAAATATATATTTTTTAATTGCTCTGCCAATGCAGATAAAGTCCATCATTGTTATACTTGTATTTCAGGGTGGGGGGGAGCTGAGAGATCACAAGTTACACTACTTCTGCAAAGTATTGTTCCAATGTTGCTGGAGGGTGCGGGAAGTCAGGATACTGTATGAAAGTGTACGCCAGAATCGTTATTCTAACATGTATTGTTTTGTTTTTACAAAATGCAGTGTAGGGTTGTGAAGTTGATGGTAGCAAGAGCTCACTCAGTTACCGTAAGTCCTAGAAAGGGTGACAGGGTTCAAAGGAGGAATTACGGTACAGGTTTCAGCAGGAGTATAAAGACATCTGGGTGCCAAGTCTACCTGTAGGTCGACATCAGGTCCATCCACTGAGAAGCAATGGACAGGTAGACCTGGACCAAATAAGTTAATGCAAAGGAAGAGGTAAGTCATGTTAGCATGCATAGCTGAGTGTTGTACAGTGGAACCTCGGTTTATGAACACCTCGGTTTACTAATTTTCGGTTTATGAACGCCGCAGACTCATCTGGAACGGATTAATTCACTTTCCATTACTTTCAATGGGAAAGTTTGCTTCAGTTTATGAACAGACTTCCGGAACCAATTACACCCATGCTTCAGGTTAAGTACACTTCAGGTTGCGTACTCCGTGGACCCGTCTGGAATGGATTAATCCACTTTCCATTACTTTCAATGGGAAAGTTCACTTCAGTTTATGAACGCTTCAGTTTAAGTACTCCGCGGACCGTCTGGAACAGATTAATCTACTTTCCATTACTTTCAATGGGAACGTTCGCTTCAGTTTATTAACGCTTCAGTTTATGAACAGACTTCCAGAACCAATTGTGTTCATAAACCGAGGTACCACTGTACTGTCACTTTTATTTTGAAAAATCAGATTATGGCTAACCAAAATGTCACAAAGCAATGACCAAATGGACAGATGATGATGATACATATCTTTGTACCCCCCCACTTCCCTCCTTTTTTCTCTGTATCACTTGCATGCATATATATATATATCTAACACAAATCATTCCCAAAACATATTGATTGTCCTTGAATTTTCCCACCTGACTTGCCATCCTCTCCTGCCACGCGTATCCCATTCTTCGTGCCCCGTCTTTACGTTTATCTGTGCCAAATCTTCTAATGGATGTCCTGAGTTTTCATGTTATGACAGAGAGGAAGAGAAAGAGAAACTTCTCCCTATTCCCTTTCTTTCTCCTCTTTCTCCTCTGTCATCAAATACATCACAGCCGTGCTTCCCCCTGCCACTTACCGGTACCTTTTTTCTTTCTTTCTAAACTAAGGAACTAAAAATCTTTTGGCCTTCCCTCTGCTTTGTTCCCTCCCCTCACCACAAGTTGCTAATGATTAAGGGGGTGGCTTGACTAGTCCAAGGGCAACTGAGGCCAAAACGGGTAGCAAGGAACAGCTCAGGCTCCGATTACTCCGGAGAATGGGGAAGAGGGTGATGGGGAGGGGGGACGTTTTTCTCCCCTATTGCTTAATTAATGGAAAGAGCCCAGTGCATCTGCCAGCAGCTCCACTCCAAGGTGAATTCTTCCATAAAGAGCCTCATTCATGAGTTGCCAGGAGATCTGTGACCTATTATCGAATTCACACAAAAATTAAAATAATAATAAAAAAACACAACATCATCAACAGACTGGCTAATTTAGTGGTTTGAAGGATGCAGCTGGTGCTCCTGTTTGTATTTGGGAGGGGGGATTTCCGCTCCTGCTCTGATTGATCCCCTCCTCATTTTGTATCCCATGAAATAACAAAAGAGAGAGGCGTAGTTTCATTTCCCTGCAGCTTTCCTCATGAGAAAGCATTTCTTTCCCCTTTCTGTTAAATGAAATGTTGTTTACGGTGACTTTCCCTCCTGAAATCGGGTGTGCCCTCTGACAGCTGCGCAGGATGCTGAGTCATCCGGAGTCAGATCTTCGGCCCATCAAGCTCTGGATTGTCGACACTGGCTGGCAGCAGCACCCTGGGGCCTTCGGGCAGGACTCTTGCAAGAGGTCAAACCTGGGACCTTCTAGAAGCAAAACGGGTACTTTACGTCTGACCTGCCCATCGCAAACACTGTATCCAGAGTTGGGAGCTCCTGGCTTGAGCCCAGGGTTAAGTGGCCTTCTTTAGGTAGAGCCATCGAGGGAGGACAGGTCATGGTAGGAGCTGATATTGAATGGGGCAACCATTTGGGGTCGTGGTAAATGCTAGCCCAGGGGTTCATGGGGGCAGAGGCAGTGCCTGCTCTTTGTCCTCAGTTTCAGGCAGCACAATGTTTCGGACCAGAGCTACTTTAGCCCCTGCAAATGTTGCCCATAAACCATTGGTAAAGCAGGTTTTACTGGTGGAATACAATTGCACTTTCAGAGAGAGAAAAAAAACCCGTAAGAACAACTGCATGTTGACCCCGGTACATCAGAAATTGGTTACTTTTAAAAAAAAAAAGACATAGTACCGTTTCGTTTCATTTAATACCAGGGACAGCATAAACTCGGGATCACCAGCTACCCATCAGCCATTGTAGAAATATATCCTGGGATAAAAGGTGGCGCTGTGGGTTAAACCACAGTGTCTAGGGCTTGCTGATCAGAAGGTCGGTGGTTCGAATCCTTGCAACGGGGTGAGCTCCTGTTGTTCGGTCCCAGCTCTTGCCCACCTAGCAGTTCGAAAGCACATCAAAGTGCAAGTAGATAAATAGGGACCGCTCCGGCGGGAAGGTAAACGGCGTTTACGTGCGCTGCTCTAGTTCGCTAGAAGCACCTTTGTCATGCTGGCCACATGACCCGGAAGCTGTCTGCAGACAAACGCTGGCTCCCTCGGCCTATAGAGCGAGATGAGCACCGCAACCCCAGAGTCAGACACGACTGGACCTGATGGTCAGGGGCCCCTTTACCTTTACCTTTAAAAGAAGAAATGGCATGTTTAAATAGAGATTGACTTTGTACACAGCTTCATATTTGTAGTTCAAAAGTGTAGAAGAAGGTGGTTTTATTTTCTCTGTTGTCTTGACTGTGCACTATACTAATTTAAAAGTTTGGGTTTGGTTGGCCATCACTGCCCACTCTTATCTTTAGGTCTGTTTGGCTTCTTACGGATTATGTTGACTCTCTTTGTACGATTATGGGACGGCTTGACTCTTGCCTTCTCAATGACTCAGAAGATTGTCACAGCAAGGCAGTGCCAAATACCAAGTGGCAGAACAAAATGGCAGGCCATTATTATGGTACAGTAGATAGATCACTGCTAAAAGAAAACCAGCATACAGTACTAAGGGCAGGGCTAGATTCTTTAGCCTTGATGTGCTATTTTTCTATTTACAAGGTGGTTATTAAAACTTTGGGGGTTCTTTTAAAAATGTGGGGGAGCATTCAAAAATGGTATTTCCCACTTGTGGTGTGAAGTAATACATTATTATTATTATTATTATTATTATTATTATTATTATTATTATATCCCTCCCATCTGGCTGGGTGGCTTCCAACACATATAAAAACATAATAAAACATCAAACATTAAAAACTTCCCAATACAGGGCTGCCTGTTGATGTCTTCTGAAAGTTGCATCAGACTTGACATCAGAATGGGCATCAGGCTTGACATCAGAATGGAGGGCGTTCCACAGGGTGGATGCCACTACCGAGAAGACCCCCTGCCTAGTTCCCTGTAACTTCACTTCTTGCAAGGAGGGAACTGCCAAAAGGCCCTCGGAGCTGGACCTCAGTCTCCAGGCTGAACGATGGTGGTGGAGATGCTCCTTCAGGTATACTGGGCTGAGGCCCATAACATTATTCTGCATGTGGAGACTTGGCCTAGCTTCTCAGGTGGAATTCCTGAACATTTTTCACAGGACAAGGGTCAGGTAGTGAAGAGGTTGCCAGCATCCGAGCTTGGGGTGGTGGCTAGTTCACATCAAGGAACCAGGGACCTTTGCCAAATCAACCCACCATCAATTAAGAGAGCCAGTGTGGTGTAGTGGTTAAGAGCGGTGGACTTGTAATCTGGTGAACCAGGTTCGCTTCCCCCGCTCCTCCACATGCAGCTGCTGGGTGACCTTGGGCTAGTCACACTTCTCTGAAGTCTCTCAGCCTCACTCACCTCACAGAGTGTTTGTTGTGGGGGAGGAAGGGAAAGGAGAATGTTAGCAGCTTTGAGACTCCTTAAGGGAAGTGAAAGATTGAGGGCACTAGGAGAAGGGGACGACAGAGGACAAGATGGTTGGACAGTGTTCTCGAAGCTACGAACATGAGTTTGACCAAACTGCGGGAGGCAGTGCGAGACAGGAGTGCCTGGCGTGCTATGGTCCATGGGGTCACGAAGAGTCGGACACGACTAAACGACTAAACAACAACAACAAGGGAAGTGAAAGGAGGGATATCAAGTCCAAACTCCTCTTCTTCTTCTTCGAAGGCAATGTGCACCTTGAGGTTGTTCTTGAAGTGGCGCTGTGGTACTTTCTCCCCATGTGAGCATTACATCAGTTTCTAGAAGGGGGGGGCTGCTGGGTGGGAGTTGCAACTTGAGGTTTTCCCACATGGAGTGAGGTCCTGGCTTCATGCTGCATACCTCTATGTCATGGAGGGTCCCTTGGTTTCCCCTTCTACAAAAAAAAGAGAGTATGTTGTCTGCAAGCTGGATATATTTCTAATGTTTTTCAGGCACTTGAGGGAAAATGTCTCAAGCAACCTGAGTACTTAGTTCAAAGAAACCAAGAATCAATGGGGAAAGCTCAAGGCGAATGACGTTGACTTTTTGTTTGGCAAAACTGATTTGCTTATGCTTTGCACAGAGGCCTTTGAGGTGCCTCAGATAAGGAAGGCACCTGAGGAGCAGAAAACCTTTATTTGATTTCTCCTGCTTTGTTTCCCAGAATTCAAACACCTTCAGAGGCCCAGAGCAGCTCTCATCTCCTGCTTGGCCTAGGTGAGTAACTTCCTTTGACTTGAAAGGGCCTTATTGCTACAAAACTAGCAGGCTGGCAGGGGTTTTGAAGTGTATATTTTACAAGCAAGGTGCTTTTGTTCTCAACGGTTCGTGTTGCTCGCAATAAGTTGGAAATAAAGAGATTGCAATGTGCTCGGCAATGGTTTGCCTAGACCCATTACTTTTTTAAAAAAATGTTTTCCCACTGAAATTTTCCAAAGACATTGATTTATTGGAATATTTTTTAAAAAAAGAAGAAAGAAAGAAAGAAAGAAAGAAAGAAAGAAAGAAAGAAAGAAAGAAAGAAAGAAAGAAAGAAAGAAAATATTTATGGGAAATGTAAGCTACGTTACCTGCTGCAATGTGATTGCCCTTGATGCTTGTATCCCCTGGAGCTTCTAGACAATGTGAACGTGCTTCCTGACAGAGTGGGGTCACTTGGCGCATCTCCCTGCCTGTGCTGGCTTCTTTGAGACACATTTCAAGGTGCCCTTTTTATCAGGGCTTCACTCAGTTGAACGGGGATCATGGAACTGATTCATAAATATCTGAACAACACCTGGAACTAGTTCCTATAGTTGCCAGGTGAACTAGGGTGAATTAATTTCATTTTGGGTTCAGACTTTGGATGATTTCTAGTTCATCCTTGCATTCATTTACGTAGCTTTCATAAAAAAAAAAAGAATAGAATAGAATAGAATAATTTATTGGCCAAGTATCAACCATACTTGGAATTTTGCTTTGAATACATTGCAATGTAAAGAAAAGAAAAGAACCTCATACAACCACTATTCCCCTCACAATACAACAGCACAGTGAAAAGACCCCATACCACCAACTGGCCTCCCTTCCACCCACAACTACAGATTCAAACATTTGATGGCACAAGGAGAAAAGCTATTCCTGTGCCTAGAGGTGAGTAAACATGAGTAAACTGGGTATTTATAAAGGAAGTTAGAAAGGAAAACATGGAGGCCATGGTCCAAGGCTTATTAGGCAAATACTGAGGTGCTGCTTAGTCACTTAACCACTGTTGTTAAGCAACCAGCAGGAAAGAATGTGAGGCATTTCCTAGGTCTTCCCTTCTGTATGTTCCTGTTTCTTCCAACAGGAGCAGCTTCCAGTGAGAAATGTGAAGCTTAGGTAGCAATGCAGCGGCATAATAAAAAGGATTGCCGTGGAACCTATTTTATTTTCGTCTTCCTCTAACTTTTATTTCACACAGAATATGTTGCATTTGTCAAATTGCATTGTCATTTTGTTGCTCGTATTTTTTTATTACTTTTTTTACACAATTAAGGTCTCTTTTCCTTTTTTCAAGCAAAAGGTACTCATTACTGGCAGCCATCATGGCTAATAATTTTACTAGGATTGTAGGCTATATAAAACAAATAGTTTTGGGACTCTTGAGAGTCCCATGGACTGAAAGAAGATCAAACCTATCCATTCTGAAGGAAATCAGCCCTGAGTGCTCAATGGACGGACAGATCCTGAAGCTGAGGCTCCAATACTTTGGCCACCTCATGAGAACAGAAGACTCCCTGGAAAAGACCTTGATGTTGGGAAAGAGAACGGGACAACAGAGGATGAGATGGTTGGGCAGTGTTTTTGAAGCCACCAACATGAGTCTGACCAAACTGCAGGAGGCAGTGGAAGACAGGAGTGCCTGGCGTGCTCTGGTCCATGGGGTCACGAAGAGTCGGACATGACTAAACGACTAAACAACAACAATGCCATTTCTTGGAGCTTGGCGTGTGAAGAAGCCCACCAGCACATCACTGAAGACCAAACCATAGCATGTTTTGAATGCATTGATTGAACAGTGACACTTCTGCAGGCATCCTTGTAGCCAAGTATGGTCAGATCAGTTCAGTATTTTTCTGCTGTGTTTGGGGATTTCTAGTTCAGTTTTCTGCTGCTGCTATGCGACGACGTTCCCTTGCATGCTTCATGCAGCCCAACACCCATCCCTACAACATGTTTGCTTCCTTTCCTAATCGAGGTTTTGGGCCACTCTTCCAAATCCAGTTAGTTCTCCGGTCCTGGAGCTGAAATTGGCATTTGACGGGTGCCTTGTCCTCTGTGAGGCACATTGTCTGCTTCTTTGGGAAGTGGAAAACTGTTTTCACCTAATTGTCCTTGCCTTTAGTGGTTGGGGGAGAGTTTCTTAAGAAGAGACACAATGTAGGGGAAACGAGACCATTCACAGGGTAGGGCGAATTGGACCATACAACTTCTTTCTATAGGCGTAATAAATGTATGCTTTTGATCTTGAAAGGTACTGCTGGAAGACCCTCTTGGGAGCAAGGAAAATTCCAGCCTCAAACATCTAGACACCCCTGTTATACTAAGTGCCCTTATGGTTATGCAAATCCACCAGTTTGGCTGCAAAAAAACATGTTTAATGTTGTTAGCTTTACTTAGTTCTTTTAGAAGCTGACAGAAGCTTGAGGGTTTACAGATGCCCCCTCTTTTCTATCTTAATTAGGTGACAGTCTTTTCCATAATGTGATCTTCCCATGGGAGCAGCAGGCAATATCTCTTGCTGCACATCTCCAAAAGAGGATGTGCATTTTCTGGGTCACGAATGAGCCCCACCAAGAATATGGGAGCCAACTTGCCAGAGTTAAACACTTTGAAGCCCATCAGTTTCATAGAATTGCAGAGTTGGAAGAGACCACGAGGGCCATCTAGTTCAACCCCCTGCAATGCAGGAATAGGCAGCTCTCCCATACGGGGATCAAACCGGCAACCTTGGCATTTTCAGCACCACACTAACCAACTGTGCTTTCCAGGTTCAATAAGAGACAATAAGCCACATGCAGAACGGTACCCTATGTTTGCATTAACAACAACAACAACAACAACAACAACAACAACAACCCATCTGGCTGGGGAAACCCAGCCACTCTGGGCGGCTTCCAACAAAATATTAAAATACATTGGTCTGTTAAACATTAAAAGCTTCCCTAAACAGCTTCCCTAAACTTGTAATTATTATTGTTTTTAAAATGAGCTTTCGTCCTGTAGAAGTGCGTACTGTAGCTCAAAATGCATTGGCTTTCTTTCCTGTTTAATTTCATTTTGTACCTATTTTAACGCTTGCTTGCTTGCTTTCCACTCATGGGTTTAGGACAAAGTGCTCCTCCTCGCATTCCAAGTATACAAAGACAATGTGTGCAACTTGCACTAGTCTGATGAAACTAGGAATTGTTTGGCCCTGTCACAAGAATGCAGATTAATGGACAGCTCCATGGACAGCTGTGAGTCCAAAATGACTCCCAGGCTGTGCACCTGGTCCTTCAGGGGCACAGTTACCCCATTCAGGACCAGGGAGTCCCCCACACCCACCCGCCCCCTGTCCCCCCAAAACAGTACTTCTGTCTTGTCAGGATTCAACCTCAATCTGTTAGCCGCCATCCATCCTCCAACTGCCTCCAGGCACTCACACAGGACGTTCACCGCCTTCACTGGTTCTGATTTGAAAGAGAGGTAGAGCTGAGTATCATCCACATATTGATAAACACCCAGCCCAAACCCCCTGATGATCTCTCCCAGTGGCTTCATATAGATGTTAAAAAGCACGGGGGAGAGGACAGAACCCAGACAAACTTTGTGAATGTCCCAAAATAAATATATATCTGTCCCCTGCTCCCAGATGTACACCAGTGAATACTGACAATCATATTGAGGTAACTATCAGGGGTTGGTGACCTCATGCTCTCTGGATATTGTTGGAGTCAAACGCCCATCAGCCCTGGCCACACGGCAGCTTTAGGGCAACAGCATCTGAACATTGGCCACCCCAATGCACCTTCACTGGGGGGGGAATCGCTGAGCTTTTTGTCCATTTGCAGAATTCATCTCGGATCGTCAAATATCAAAACATTCCTCTGTAACGTATAGAGAGAGAAAAGGTCAGAGGCATTGAATTATTATGTTGGGAGAAATGTGTTTATTCTCTCTGGGACAGAAAATAGCAATTACTGACTCTCCCAAGCTGTGTTGTGACTCATGTCAAGCTGCAATGTACTGATTTTCAATAAATTATAATGCTACTCTGGCAAATAATGTGAATGAGTGTTGCTGCAATCCTCCACAATTTTGATACAATACCCTGCATGCTCATAGTTTTTATTGCTTTTGCAGAGATGAAACATGTGTGGGGGTGGAGGGAGAATCTGCATTTAGGAGGTATTTGATTCCCAATATATTTATGTAAGTAGCCCACACAATTTTACACTGTATGAAGACTGCTTTGAGTGTGGAGGGGCGGGGGGAGCTGCAGCAGAAGGTTAGCAAGCAGGGAAATAATTCAGCAACCCCATTTACGGGTTTTTTAACAGCAGAATCCTAGCCCCATGGTAAGCAATGCTTGCGAAGGTAGGATTTGGCAAATGTGTCCCACTGCTGTGCCTCCCCAAAACCATGGCTGGCTGAGCAACTACAGCCACACAGGAGCCTGAAATAGAGTGCTACATGAGCAGAGACAATGTAGTGTGGGGGTGCAGGGGTGGTTGCCCAGAGTGCAAAATTATCAGGGGTGCAAAACTTCAACACCCAGTGCTGCCTCAATGCAGCTGCGCGCTTGCATGGCTCGGCTCTGTTGAAAACGGCTTCTCCACACAATCCAGGAAGTGACCTCTCCAGACAACAGAACAACTTCTTCTCTTATCTCTGTGGCTCCCCGTGCTCTGTTAGGCCCTAGGCTCTGGCAACCCACGCTACGCCACTGAACCATGGATCCACTGTGTGGCCCTGGGAGTTGGCACCCCATGCTACGCCACTGAACCATGGATCCAAAGCTGTTTCACTCCCCTGAAAGTGGCTTGACTTGAGCCCCTCTGCTTGAGCACCCACCTTCTTCTTTGGCAAGTGTGAGTGGCAAGGTTTTAGGTGTGGCTATGACTCTGCCACTCCACTATGATCTGCTAATCCCCAGACCCATTTAAGATTGTTCCTCCATATGATTGAGCTGTACCTACTTACCCAAGAGGAAGCCCGGCTGAAGTCAGTAGAGCTGGATAGACATGTGCAAGTGTGGTTTATTGTTTCTGGATGCTTTGCACCGAACTTTGTGTTAATGGTGGAGGTTGGTCCTTGGGGGCAAATGGAACTCTGCCCCACCCACCTCAGTTTGTCCCCAGACAAATTCAGTGGGTACCAGCTACTACCAGTGTTATATGCAAATGCATTTATGTCAACCCCAATGGCTGCTTCTTTGCTGGAAGTGATTTTCTAGAGGAAGTGATTTTCAACAGAGAAGCCGCAGGATGGAGGTACTTAATACTTTTCCCTGCCCCTTCCCTGCTGAAAATCGCCATCTCTTGAATTGCTTCTCTGCTTTCCCTTGAAGATCCTGGTTTTCAGCCTCAGTGGCTGCTCCCAGACTCTGGATGACAGACCATCTGATGACAGGAAAATGGAATTTTATTTCGATATATGCTTTCGGACCATGAGCTGATGCAAAAACATTGTAATTGGTTTTATTATTGGATTGTTTGGGTTGGTGTTTTACCTGCTTTGATTTTCTGTTTTTGTTTTACTTTGTACTGCCGTTGAGACACACACACGGTATTGCTGTTTTGAGAACCATTTGGTGAAAAAGTGAGGATATAAACGTAAGAAACAGAATTAATAAAGAAGCGAAACGCTCACATTTGGGCATAAAGTTGGCTGGGTAGGATTGTCTCGTTTTACCTTCTATTTTTATTAGGCTTGCTCTTGTTTGCTGCTGCATCTTCATGGTAACCTGTGCTCTTTGGCATTCCCTGTTCACTCGAAGGAGGTGTGTGCAGAAGAGCAATGAGTTTTATGCAAAAAGCAGTATAGAAACCCCTGAGTGCTCGAGAATAATGCTTGCAATTTGTGACCCAATTATGATTCAAGTCAAGAGGATTTTTACAGATCGCTGCTCAAAATATGGGGGGCGGGGAAGGTGCTTCAATTGATCATGTAACAATGAAGTGGAATAAAAATGCTATGCCACCTAAGTATTATAATATTAGTTGTGTGTTATACCTCATAATAACTGTAGCCACTGGGTATTTGGTGGAAAACCCATTCAGCAGGTATTCGAATTCAACTACCTGGGAATTACATTCCATCATAGGCTTCTATGGTCCTCACATCGTGCAATGGCGGTGAATGCCAGTAAGATGTCTATGCAGGCTATAATGTGTTTCTTCATAACAAGAGGTAATTCGCATTTCCCCTCTGCCCTTAAGGTCTTCAACACCAAATTTTTAGCTCAATTGCTTTATGGAATTCCAGTCTGGCTGCTAGGGTTTACCCAGCTGGTTGAATGAGTGCAGGCAGCTATCCTTTTTAAGATTGTTGCTGTCCCACGATGTGTACCCTATGCAAGCCTTGTGTTTAGAGGGAGGTCAGCACAAGGTAGAGACTGTCGCCTGGGTGAGATTTCTTCTATGCTGGCTAAACACCTGCCTTACAACAGATAAAGATCCTCTCCTCAGCAAAGTTTTGTTAGACCCCTTTCCTTCCCCAGGGCTACAACAGTTTAACATAAAGGTACAGCAACTTGGGCTGTCAGTGGAACTTTTGTGACCGATGTCCCTACCATCTGCCAGGGCTATAATAAAAAATAGGTTGTGGGATATTGAACGCCAGGAACTAACAGTAGCAGCAGAGAAAACATGTTCAACTTGCAACTTTCTTGGGCACATGAAATTTACCAGAATTATCTTGAGTTCTTGCTTAACCTCCAAGAAAGAAGGGCATTTTCGCTGGCCAGGTTCAACTCAAATCCATCAAACCTCCTTTGGGGAAGGTTCTCGGGCATGGTGGAAGGAGAAAGAATTTGCCCCTGTGAAGACCACCTGGTGGAAACCCTTACGCATATGGTTCTTAAATGTAAACTATATGCTGATCTCCGCCAGCAATTCCTAGACCAACTCTGCATCCCCAAATGGAAACCAGAGTTGGAGGTCATGCATTTTCTATTACTGGGGAATGATCAGGAGCTCACCAAGTTAGTCGCCAAATATCTCTATTTGGTTTTCTGCTGTCGAAACACATTGCAGACGTCTGATCTCCCTGGAGACCTAGCGACTTGCTTTGCCTCTTTTCTTTTGGCTAATGTTTTGTGCCACGGGGGAGGTGGTAATTCTGTATTGATTTGTTATGGATGTTTGTATGTGATGCCTATAAAAGGTTTGATGAGGATGATGATGATGTTGATGATGAATAACTGTAGCCATCTTAACCAGTACGGGACACCCCATTTAATATACGAAATCCAAAGGGATCTGTGCCTTTGGCAGGTAGGTTCATTCAACGTATAATTGTTCAGGGCAGAACTATGTTGCTCTCGGGGGTGCTATTGGCCATCTTCCAAACCCGCTTTTTAAAGTCCATTTTGGGGATGCTTCCGCTGGCCTCTGCACCCCTGGCTGGCTCCCCTCCCCCACGCTTGCATTTCAGATGGTGGTGCCTGCCTCTTCTTCTTCCTCTGACAACGGCAATCACATACCCCACCAATTTTGCTATTTGGTGATCTCAGTTCCTCTGCCTCCTATCTTCTATCCCCAAGAGTCTCCTTCGATTTCTTACTCCCCACACTCTGCTTGGGCAATCTCTCGATCTCGTCTTCGCCAAGAACTGCTCCGTCCCTCGTCTCTCTGCTTTGCGATTCTCTCTTTTTGATCACATCTCCCTCTGTGCTTGTTTTCCTTCCAGAACCTGCAGTCACTCGATCCAGTGGCTTTCAGGCAAGCATTTGTTTCTCCTCTCACTTGATTTGCGCCCACGTGTTCTTTAGACTCTGCATTGAATTCTCTGTGACTTATTCCTATCCTCAACTCTTTGATATGTCTTCCCCACTCTCCTAACCAACAATTTGCCCCTCTCACCCCACTAGCCCCAGCTCCTTCCTTCCTTCCATTTGATATCTCTGTGCATGTTCTCCTGTCACTCATCACACCAGAATGCATGGCTTTCACAAGCCATTATTGTGTTCCTAGACCAATAATTTAGGAATTGTCACCCCTTTGGAACTAAGCCAAGTTTTACTGCCTTTGTGTCTTTTCTGATTGGTGTATGGAAAACCACACGAACCTGACCTTTGAAAAAATTGTAAGTAAACCAATTTTTAACTTACTAAACATGTGGTCTTTCCCTTTGCTGGGGGAAGATGGAAGTTTTGGAACTCACAAGGGGGTATTTTAAAAGTCTTAACAGCCCATATTTCCACACTTTGCTTTGCTGTATATTTTGTGATTTTAAAGCTGTGCTGGGGTTCTTTCACCAAAGAGTACTTGCCCTAAACCTGGATCTTGGCATCCAGGAATTCTATTTTTAAACCTATATTCCCCCCCCCCTTGAATCAACATGTCCATTCTGCTTTCAAACCTCCCACTGATTCCCTGTTACTCCCAAAATCCAATCCCCTTGTTGAGGGTCGCTGTAAATTGTAACTCTGTGAGGGGTTAAAGTACAGGGCCCATAATTCTTTGAGGGGGGCAAAATATGCTTCAAATGTGCTTTAAAGGTGTAGCAAATGCTACATCAGGTTTCAACTGTGTGGTGGCCAACTGCAGAAAGGCTTGCTGGAGTCCACTTATTCCCTGAGTGACATCGGCTCTGTCCTCACCCCAGGAAAATTGCAGTGTCTCAAAATACACTCGTTAAGCAGCAAATCTGTTCCGTCAGATTCTTCTCACTGTGAAAATGAACCTGGCTGCGCAAACTCGATGGCAAAATCTTCCCCTGGTGGGAACGAACGCGTCAAACATCTGTGTAGGGTGAATGTCTGAAAAATGTGTCTATACGTGGATAAAGGATTGCTCTACGAAGAGAAACAAAAATATCCACATTTTTATAGAGGATCCCATCTGCATCTATGGGCTCCAAGGCCCCAAGAGAACCACTGCCAGTCGGAGGTTATCAGCCTTTGCCAACCTGACGCCCTCCCTATGTTTTTGGACTACAACTCCCACCAACTTCAGCCAGCACAGCATGATGGGAGTTGTAGTCCAAAACACAGATTGGTGAATGCTAGAGTGCACAGTTCCAGGTTGGAGAGCCCAATAGGGCCTGACTCAGTACAGTGGTACCTCGGTTTACAAACTTAATTTGTTCCGGAAGTCTGTTCTTAAATCAAAAGCGTTCTTAAACCAAGGCACGTTTTCCCTAATGAGGCCTCCCGCCGACAGTACCCTTCCACCATTTGGATTCCGTTCTTAGACCGAGGTAACCGGGACACTACTTCCGGTTTTGCAGAGTTCATAAACCGAATCATTCGTAAACAGGACTGTTCTTAAACCGAGGTGCTGAATGAGGAATTCGGATCAATGTCATCTCACTTCACCTGCCCTCCTGTCTGGTTCATATTAAGTCCTAATTCCTTCAATAAGATTAATAACGGGAAACTTTAAACGGAGTGTTGATTCTCCATCATTATGTACTCGCTGCCTTTTATTTAATTGAGCAGTCGCAGTTCTATGCACCCTTGGAAAGAAAGGATGCGATCCTACGAATGTTTACCTAGGAGGAAGCTGAACACTGGGGATTTACTTCCGAGTAGGCTATGCTGCAAGCCTCCATAAAATCAGAGGGGCTCACTTCTGAGTAAACTGTGCTTTAAGACCAGGCTGGGGGCATTTAAAAATGTATCAAAATAACAATTCCGGGTTCACCTAGCCACCTAACGTGTGAACCCGGCTGGCGTGGTGGTGGGGCTCATCAGAAGCAAACCCTCCATCAACCCCCCTGTTCCTAAGAAGCTCAATTTCCCACTTGCCAGTAGCAGATTAAAAAAAAAACAGAAACGGGGAGGGACCTCGTCTGTCAGAGCCTATGTAGATTAACCTTTCAATTAGCTGTTATCAAGTCCTGTGTTTTAGAACCAGTCCTTGCGATCTGCGGCCATTTAGCATCAAGAAAGGTTTGAGGATTTTTTTTTATTAATTTTTTTTAGGGGGGAGACAGGCTGCGGGAGCGGGGAGGGGATGAACAATCCTAATTCTGCGTCCCTGTGTTTGAATACGTACTGAAACCTCACCCCCCAAATCCCAATCTGATTGTTTGCTTGCAACCTTTTTGGGGGGCGGCGGCGGGGGTGTAAATATATTTCTATATATCTATGTTTCCGCACGTCTCTGTGATTTCCCCTCCCTTTTTGGGGTTGGGGTGGGGAGGGGAGAATAAGAAGAGAGGCTTCGCAAAGGCGAGAGGAGGAGGAGGGGACAAAAAGGTATTAATTTTTCCTCGTAATGTCGATGCGTGTGATTTGGTGGGGCGCAAAAAAGAAAGAACGGAAAGCTCTGATTGCCAAAAAAAAAAAAAAACATTATGGGGAAAAATTCCAAGTCCGCTATATCCATTCCTCCCGCACTCTCTGTCTCTCTCGCCCCCCGCACCCCACCCCTTTCCCAATTTCCTTCTGGCTTCTTCGTTTATTTGGGGAAAGGGGGTGGCGGAGAGGGGGAAAGGGCTCGCGAGGGTGGTTGTGCTCCTGGCTCGGAGGGAAAAGGCAGCGAGGAGCTGCCGCCGCCGCCGCGATCGCCTTTTCTGGAGGAGGAGCAGCAGCAGCAGCAGAAGAGGCAGCATTTCGCCCGAACCGCTTCTGCAGAAACATCCCCGAGCAGAGAGAAAAGGAAAAAGAAGAGGTCAATTTGCAAGCTGCAAAGGTTGGGGGGGGGGGGGAGACGCGGGGCCGAGAGCCTGCAGCAATGAGGTTATAGAGTTGCAGGAGCGCGTGTATACCGTATACAGTACTGTTATACCATATATGGTACCGTATATGGGTGTTGGAACGCGTTCGGGAGCTGGATGGCAAGGTTGCAATGTCCTGCAACAATATCTATTTGTCCTTCCCCCCCCCCACTCCCCTTTCTGCTTTTACTAGCTTCGCGGGGAAGGGGTTTGTTGACGATCGGTGCGGGGACTTTTGCAAAGCTTTCTACGAGCCAGAGAGGCCCGTGCACGTGTTTACAGACACTTCTGCCGGGTCCGCGCGATTGTATTGTAGTGACCCTTTGCATTTCGAGGGCGGAGGGTGTGAGGGGGGTGGGTGGGGGTGGACAAGTCGCGGCAGCAGCAGCAGGCTGGGCTGGGAGAGCGGCGGGGCGGTTGCCGAAAGCAATCTGGTGTGTGCGTGCGTGTTGCATCCCCCCACCGTGTGTCTTTACAGGCAGCGATTGTTTTCTGCAGAAAATGGGCGGGTTCGGGGGAGTCCCGGGTGCATTGCATATAGCTGGGAGGTTTGCGTGTGCATGCATGCATACATGTATATCGGTGGCGGTGGACTTGCATATGGTCGTGTAGCTGGGAATCAATTGTCCGCTATGCTGCGGTCGTGCGAAGGGTTGCTGCTGCTACTGCTGTTGCCGCCTGTGCCAGGCACCTTAAGGGGAGGCGGGTTTCCGAATCGCGATGAGGACATGTTTTTAAGTCTCGCCCGACCGGGTGGATAGCCAAAGGCTCCGGCGGCACGTGGCGTGAAACTCAAAGACATAAGCGGGCGCTTATTAGTGTGTGTCGCGCGCCCGTCCGCTCCAGGCACGCTTAAGCGTTCTTCTCGCCCTCCTTTCCCGCGATAAGGCGCCTCTGCCGCTTTAAACTTCAGCGGGGGGTACGTGTGTGGAGGAGAACCTGCTTGGTGGACAGCCGCGGCAGCCTATAAGAAGCCTATCTGTGCTGTCTCGTTGCCTCTCCCCCCTCCCACCTTTTCCATTAGTAACCGTTCTCCAATGAGAACCGGGGACGAGGCGGTGCTCCGCGTTCCGAGGAGCCTTTGCCACAGAAGTGCGTTCCCACCCGCTCCCTTAAGAGGCATGATTGACGTCGCACGCCCTCCAATCGCTGTGGACGCGGCGGAGAAAGGTGTGTGTTGGGGGGGGGGAAGAAGGCGGAGATGATGGACAGGGATGCTTCGCGAATGAAGGCGGCTGCTTACCCCTGGTGAGGCGGGACTTAGCCCAGCCTCTCGAGGAGGGGAGGAGGCGGGGAACGGCAAGGTAGGGATGCGTCGCGTTGATTGCGAGACAAAATGGCGGCGGCTTGAAAAGGCGAGAGCGGCGGCGCGGAGGGAAGCTCGCTGTCTAGGGCGCCGGCAGCAGGGGGCGCAGCTGCGGCATCTCCCGGCCGAGGCTCCTCCCTCGTGGGCCGCTTCCCAAGCCGCGGGGGCGGGTCGCGAGGGCCGCCCGCCGCCGGTGAGGTGAGTGGCGGGAATGAGGCGGCCGGCCTTCGCCCCGCGGGGATGAGGGGAGGATCCGCCGGGGCGCCTGAGGGAGAGGAGGCGGGCGGGGGACCTAAAGGAAGAAACAAGCAGGGGAGGCGCCTGAAAGTTAACTAATTGGGCTGCATATGAAGTGAATGTCAACCACCTTATTATTGTTGTTGTTATTTATTTTAATTAATTAAAATGCGTTTTTCTTCGGCTTGCCAGCCATACTTTGCCTTGACTCGTGTGAGTTTTTTGTTTGTTTTTGGAGTCAATATGGAATTGCTTACCTTGTGCTTCTCCCCCCCCCCCTTTAAATAAAGAAGAGTTTAATTGAACAAGGAAGTCAAAAGGGAAAGGTATTACCGGTATATATCATTATAAGAGTCTGAAGTTAACTAATAGGGCTTAATATAAAGTGAATATCTACCTTATTATTATTATCATCATCATCACCATCATCATTATTATTATTAAAATGCGTTTTTCTTCGGCTCACTGGCCATAATTTGCCTTGCCTTTGTTTTTGTGATATTGAACTCAATCCTTGTGCTCCCCCCTTTTTTAAAAAAGAAGAGTTTAATTGAACAAGGACGTAAAAAGGGAAAGGTATGCAGTATATCATTATTAGAGTCGCTGAGTCTGGATATACTGTAATTGCTCTATTTATTTATTCATTTTTTAAGAAAACATTTATACTTTTCAGATTTATACATTTCACTAATTATACAATCATTTTTACATTTCAAAACTTGACTTCTTTCCCCCTCTTTCTGCGGTTCCTTAAATATATTTTAAATATCTTCTACATATACAAATTAACATATTTACCGTATTTACTCTAATGCTCACCTTTTGGGGCCAAATGTTTCAAGATTCCGAAAATGGAGGTACGCATTAGGTTTGATGGTGCATTAGGTTCGAGTAAATATGGCATATTATCTATTACCTAACATTTGCTATTAAAGGTTGATTTTTAACCTGCCATAGTTGTGCAAATGCGCTCCAAATATTGTTGTACTTGGCATTTGTTTGTTGGTTGTTTACGTTGACTGACGAGCTCTGCATTTTGCTATTTTGCGTTTTTCACTTGTGTAGGATTGTGAGGAGCTGGACGTTTCGTTCACGAGCCGCCGTGGCCCACTTTGCCGTGGAAAGTGGTACTGTATATGAGTGAAGTCAGTTTGTTGGTCAGTAGCTCCGTAAATGGCACTTGGAGGAGGGCAGGAATTGGGGGGTGGAGAATGAGGGCTCTGGGGGTTTTAATTTTAGAAAAATGAAGGCTGAAAGTTCAGCAAGAGGGCTTGAAGTATCCCTAAGGCAACTTGTCTGCGATTACATGGCAAGCCCTGCTCTCTTCCCTCATTGGCTCCCATAAAAACATAGCAGGTGTATGATCATTATTATTCATAACTTAATTTAGAACCTACGATGATTGCATGGATGTAACAAAAATATGCCGTATATGTGTGTCTTGTCTATCTTTCTAAGCATCACTGTAAATATCAATATTGTAAACATCCAAGAATTAGAAAATGCTGATTTACCACATAGAAAAGCTCCTCAATATTTATGTTGTAAATAATCTCCATGAATTCAATTAGAGAATTCCATTTCTTTGTTTGTTTAAAAAAATCTATATTGTTTGGTATAATTCAATATTGATAATTATGAAAGTTTATACAGTACACCTGCCCTCCATTTTTGTTTGTTTGTTTACCAGCCATTCTTTCACTGGTGACGTTGACCTATTTTTCCATTTTTGCAAAATCAGAAGAGTCACAGCTATTAAATTCTTTATTACGTCCTAATACTTGACCTGTTTATCCAATCAGATTCCTGATGATATTATAAGGACTATGAGATGTCATGACTGATACAATTTCCCCACCTCACCCCCCCCAAACATATTTTAATTGATTGGCAACTCCACCCAAATGTTTCACATCTGCCTTTGAGGCTCCATATCTCCAAGCACTCTCCACTGCATGTACGTATTTGGTCTGTGGAGTCATGTACCATTGATAGAATAATTTATAAAGTTTTTCTCTTATGTGTACACATAGAGATAATTTTGGTTCTTGATACATTTTTCCCTCCGCTCTTGTTCAGAGATTTTTCTACCAGTTGTTTTATCAACCTTTCCCCCTCCCAGAAAACCTGTGCCAAGTTGTGAATTCACAGGTTATCCAGTAAGACAGATCTTGGATTGAAAACCTATTCAAGGCTTTCTTTTTATGATACCCTCAAAAGTTCTTACTACACTTGCCATGTTACTCTTTCTTATATTTTCATCTATATTGTTTCTTTATTGAAACATTACGCCATTAGACCCATTTGAAGAATTTCATTAAGTGTTTTACAGTGTCAGTTACTTAAAGTTTCCATATATATTATTATATACTTGCTTGTCCAATTAAACACTTGGTTTTAAAAATTAAGGTTGAAAGTAAAGATAACTTGGGTGTTAACACTTATTAAACCATTGGATGTGGGTGTTAACATTATAGAAAATTGACCATTCATCCTGATCTGTTTGCAGAAAGTTTGTGGAGAGGTTAGACAATGTTGTCTGTTTATTGAGCATGATTTATTTATGGGGAGGCTAGATGGCATGCCAAGCAGTTGTTATCCCACACTTTTCACTGGATTTATCTTGTCACTTTCCTTATCGCTAAAGGTCCTTTGAGCGGGGAAGCATGCTTGTAGCACGAGAGCATTAGATCAGCGTTAATTGTGCAACCTGAAGTTGCTGATATCTTACTGATTCCCACCCGTAAATAGTAATCTGGAAGTGCCTTGTGATAGGATATATGTATAATAGGTTCTGGGGTGGTTGTGTTAGGATTGCAGCACAGGAGAGGGAAGAGTTCTGACAAAGATCTTCCTGTCAGTCCTAGAGAAAAAAAGCTTCCATTGGCAGGATGGGAGCTTTTTCCTGTAAAGCTGATAACAGTGTGTGTGAGAGTGTGAGAGAGAATTCCTGCAGAGCAAATCTTTCCTTGGTTGGAACGTGAAGTGGCATGGGAATTCTGTTTTAGATCACCCACACGTGAAATGAGTCACCCAATGCTTCAGCCATGACTCCATTTCACAGGTTACTTATGTGAAAGGACACTGTGTGATTAAATGGGTGTATAGGCTCCCCTGAACCTGCCTGGTAGTGCATGAATGAATGTCTGTTGGTTTCCCTGCCTCAGCTATCCATGCTAATGCTTTGGTGGCAGCAGTAGGACACAGAGAATTGCAAGTGTTCTCAAGGAGTAGGGGCATGGGGCGCCGCAGCCTCCTTAAAAATCATTTGATGCCCCTTCATGTAAGTAAAGAATAAAGGCAGCTACAGTTTCTAACCAGCTGATCACTCTTCTAGTTATAGAGGTCTCCAACATATGGTAGAGGTTTCCCCAATACTCTCACTGTGTCCTGTGAGTGTTGCACATGGAAGCATGATATCCTCCTTATGTTCCCCTTTCAGGAAGAAAGGATTTTTGAGAATTGGAGTCCATGCACATCAAAACTCCCTCTCTGTTTGACTGGTGTGTGTTCCTATTTGCTCTCCTGCTGTGTGTTTACACACCTCCCAGCCAGAGGTACTCAACTGAACCTTGATGTGAACTAACTCCATTGAAAAGCCTTGTCTTTGAGTTGCTTGGATAGAAGTCTTTGTAGTGGTTCCTTCACATATGAAAGCCACCACTCAATTCTGCAGCCGTTTACTATCACCTTTAACCACTTCAATTTTGATTTTCAAAAGTTAGAAAGGATGAGTCCCATGAGCAACTGGTGTGTAACTAGCCTTAGAAAATTATTTTTTATCTGTTTTTCGAGTGCAAGTTTATGAATTGCAAAATTAAAGCTATTTAGATTGACCTGCTCTACACCTTTAGGGGCGTGGGTGGCGCTGTGGGTTAAACCACTGAGCCTAGGGCTTACTGATCAGAAGGTCGGTGGTTCGAATCCCCGTGACGGGGTGAGCTCCCGTTCCTCGGTCCCTGCTCCTGCTAACCTAGCAGTTCAAAAGCACGAAGTGCAAGTAGATAAATAGGTACCGCTCCGGCGGGAAGGTAAATAGCGTTTCTGTGCACTGCTGTGGTTCGCCAGAAGTGGCTTAGTCATGCTGGCCACATGACCCGGAAGCTGTACGCTGGCTCCCTCTGCCAATAAAGCGAGATGAGCGCCGCAACCCCAGAGTTGTCCGCAACTGGACCTAACGGTCAGGGGTCCTTACCTTTACCTTTACACCTTTAGGTGCCTGAATCAACTGCTGTACAATACCTATAATGTGTTATCCTGGATTTAATCCAGGGGTCCCCAGACTTACCGGGCTTCGGGCTGGTGCCCGCTGCGCCGTCGCGGGCCGGGTTGGGAGGCCAATTGGGCCGCATCCGGCCCGGGGGCCGTAGTCTGGGGACCCCTGATTTAATCTGTAGATGCTTTTACTTTTGAAAAGTCTCCCTGATGTTGAGAGTGAGAATTCTTACTGCCTTATAATAATTTGTAACAATCATGCTTGCTTATTGTCAGGTTCTTACAAAAGGAGCAATTGCAGTGGTGCCAGCGGAGAACAAAATGGTGCTATGCATCCGGCCCACTCCAAAAAAAGCCCACACTGCTTCAATAGATCTCATTTCATGTGGTCCAATAGCCCCAATGTGCAATGATGATGGCTCAACACAAATTTATTGACTTCATAGAGTCCATCACTGTGTGTTGTAACCTGAATCAGTACTCTGACTGCACTGCAAAGACCCTACTACTGTACAGTATATGTATTGAGGAATTTATTGGCAACAGTGATGCTGTATATGTGAAAGTAGTGCAGTAATATAAACTTACAAATGACTTTACAGCTATGGCTGCCTTCAGTGGATGTATAACTTTTTATCTCTCTTGCCCCAGCTGTAATACTATCAGACTTGCTGTTTTTGATTAGCAGTTTACTCTTAAGTACACTTATTATGGAATAAGTCTGATTGAACTCAATATAACTTACTTCTGAGTAATTGTGTTTAGATTGCACTGCGGGAGTTATGGAGAGCATTTTTTTTTATTGCTCAGACTTCTAACAGAGTTTAAATTGCCTCAAAACTGAAACTTATTTATAAAATTGATTCTCTTAATTGACTAGAGCAGCAAGGTTCTATAATTAAAGCTGAACTTGTCTTTGGTAGAATTTGCATATTCTGTTAGCTGTGTTGCAGAGGAAGGTGAAATGTCTATCCTTGCTGAATTCAGAGACCTAGTTACCAGCAGAGTTCTTGGCTTCTTTCCATAGTTACTAGTCCATTTGGTTGAGGATTTCAAGTGTGGGTTAATGTAGACTGGCAACATGGTGGAGTGGGTGGCACTGTGGCCTAAACTACTGAGCCCCTTGGGCTTGCCAATTGGAAGGTTGGTGGTTCGACGGGGTGAGCTCACGTTGCTCTGTCCCAGTTCCTGCCAACCTAGCAGTTCAAAAGTGTACCAGTGTGAGTAGATCAACAGGCACAACTGCGGTGGGAAGGTAAACAGCATTTCCGTGGGCTGTGGTACTCGTCACAGTGTCCTATTGCGCCAGAAGTGGCTTAGTCATGCTGGCCACATGACCAGGAAAGCTGTCTGTGGACAATGCCGGCTCCCTCGGCCTGAAAGCGAGATGAGCACCACAACCCTATAATCACCTTGACTGGACTTAACTGTCCAGGGGTCCTTTACCTTACCTTTGCCTTAGACTGACAACATTGTGGACCGTAGTTGAGGTTTTCTACATATGTTTAGGATAACTCAGGGGTTCATTGAAAGGTTATGGAGTTTCTCAATTAGAAGATCAGTAATGGTGGACAAGATTCCCTGAAAGACAGCTTTTTTTAACAACCACTATTTCATCAAAATATCTGGATAGGGGAGAGTTGGGAACAGTTGCCAGGTCTCCTGGGCCTTTCTGTGCCCCACGTAAATTGAGTATGAAATCTTAGAACATTCCCCAGACTCCTCAGCAAGACTCAAGGGTTACTCCAAAGGTAAATTGATGTGGAAAGGGTTCTCAGAAGGTATAGAAAATTGTCATGCTACCGGTAGGTTGATGGGCATGAATAGATTTCGACCTGGAGAATGGAAGAGAAGTTGACATTCAGCATCATTCTTGTTGATGTTGAAAATGTTACTGTAGAAATTATGGTACATGTTCTGATGAGATAAGGAAGAGTGCTTTGCAGTAATGCCTTGTTTACAAGCTGAATCAGAGTGGTAGGCTTTGCCTCTGGAGTCATTGTAGGATCCAAGATCAGTGTTGGTGCCGGCAATGTGAGTCAGTATGCATAAGTATGCAGCCTAGGTTTTACAAATTGCATGAAGGCTGCAAATCTAATGGGACCTGAGAGTAAGTGTGTATAAAACCTAGTGGGATTTCCTTTTGAGAAACCATGATTCTTACCGGTTTCTACTTTTTTCTGACTGAAAGTAGATACTCTTTGCAGACAAGCACACACTATTTTAGCTCAGTAAGTTAGAAGATCTGTCTACTAATGGATTTTCAATTGCTCTTTGATACGAGGTCTGGAGTGTAAATTTAAGGGAGGAATGTATAGCATGCCTGGGCAGCATGCCTGTTCCCGTGCAGCATGCCTTCACAAATTTTAGTTAGTAGCTTCAATATCTTGGCTATGCATGACCTGTATAGGTGGAATTTTAAAAATAATATTTTATACATCTGCATTCTTGTTGAGCATTGGACTTTTGTTTTAAAGAGACTAACTACATCCATCTTTTTAAAATCACTTTAGGCTTTTGTGAAGACTCGGAGATACTTGCATTGCCAAGAAAGAAAAGTCCATCAAATTGCAGAGATGTATTCCATCTGGTATAGCAGAACGATTCCAACTTTTCATGTTGGTTAAGGATTTTAAAGAAACGTTTGCATCATCTCTTTTTTATGATATCCTAAGGATGGATTCTTGAGTTGGTGTTACAGTGCATGAAGAGGTCTGTTCTTCCTGAGTTGAATACTTATTGGAATGCTCACTAATAGGATTAGAGAGGAACTCTATGGGTAACGCCTGCTCTCAAGAAATTACTGGTCAACCATGGTAAAACTTGCCAACCCACTTTACACGGAGTGGATTCTTGCAGCTATACAAAAAGTTAAAAGGCAAAAACAGAGACCATCTGAAGAGAGAATTTGTCATGCTGTGTGCGCATCCCATGGATTAGATAAGAAGACTGTTTCAGAACAGCTGGAGCTAAGTGTCCAAGATGGTTCTATTCTCAAAGTTACCAACAAAGGCCTTGCTTCCTACAAGGACCCAGATAATCCTGGGCGTTTTTCATCTGTTAAACTGGGTGAGCTTTCTAAGCCTGCTAAAGGATCTAGGGGAGCCTGTAATGAGCTTCGGAATGTGGATTGGAATAAACTTCTGCGCAGAGGAATTGAAGGGCTCCAGGAACCAAATGGCTCATCACTCAGAAACATAGAAAAATACCTGAGAAGTCAACATGATCTTGCAGGTATTTTCAACAACCCTGTGTTTCAACGGAGATTACGATTGGGGGCCAAACGCGCTGTAAATAATGGGAGATTATTGAAAGAAGGACCTCAGTATAGGGTGAACTATGGTAGCCTGGAAGGCAAAGGAACATCTAAATACAGTTCTTTTCCAATGTCTCTCCCACCTGTCAGTCTTTTGCCTCATGAAAAAGACCAGGTAAGTGTGTAAAGATTATATCAATGCAGGCATGTTCATTTGGGGGTTTCACAGGAAACATTATTAATATGTTTTGCTTATATTTGAGGAAGTTTCACTTTTATATTACCATATTAGTAAGCTTGATTGCATCATTCAGAGAGGTTTTCCTTAATGTTTATTTTCTTAAATTATTTTTGGGTGGGCAGTAGTTCTATTGGGCTCTGTTGCTCTTCAAGATTTGTGCCAATTGAAGCAAATGTGAAAAGTTTGGAAATCTGAAGAACTGTAGTCTTCTACATGTGTAATCACCCCACCTCATTAAAAATGTGTAGTTTTGTAGATAAACTATGGGTTCTTCAGTGGTTGAAATTTAATTCTTAATTGTGCAGAAATTGCTGCTACTTATGTGATGTCATTGCTGCTTGCACTGAGGGATGTGGTGTGATGGGCAAGGATTTTGAAATTTGTGCGTGTATCTTAAGAAGTGTAAGAGGAAATAACCCTTTTTAGCTTTTGACACCTTGAAGATTCTTCCTATACAGTGGTGCCTCGCTAGACGAATTTAATTCATTCTGTGAGTCAATTCATTTTGCGAAAAATTCGTCTAGCGAATCCCATAGGAATGCATTGAATTATTTTTAAATTCTTTTTTTTGCCCATAGGAACGCATTAATTGAATTTCAATGTATTCCTATGGGTAACCGCAATTCGCTAGACGAATTTTTCACAAAACGAATTCGTCTTGCGAGGCAACCTCCGCTCAGAAAATCTCTTCGTTAAGCAAAAGATTCGTCTTACAGGGCATTCGTCTAGCGAGGCACCACTGCATTCTCATTTCCTGTCTGTTCTAGAGGATCCATTTCTGTTTGTTATGTTACACTTCATTCCAGCTGAGGAATTTAATGGAATACTGAATCCTTTAATGCTGATGGTTTCTCTCTGATATTAAAGTATACATTAGAGGAAAATGTATACTTTACAAAGAAATGCAGTAATGGATTCCCTTTAGGTATCTCCCCATGGTCTCTTCCTACAGTTAATTTCAAGGTATTGTCATCCATTGGATTATGACTCTAGTTCTTGTCAGTCTTTATCACTTTGGGGTAACCCTTAAAATCAGCAGGGCTATTGGACTCATTTATTCTAGTTTGCACTCACTTTTATGAATGGTACTTACATGAAGGTGCTGAGTGGTACCACCAAATTAACTCTCCCGTACCTTTCTGGAGCTGCTATGGTTAGTCCAGAACTGCATGTTTGTTGGGTCTCACTTGTTGCTAACCTTCTGTGGAGATAGATCCAATCTTTTCTGCTTAGGAAGCCACATGGAAGGACGAGCACACATAAAGTTTAAAACAGTATGTAAAAGCTATCTGTGCGCTCGTGATATCATTCCCCTAAGAAAATACATTTGTACTTCAGGGATGAGGAAGTGGATCTAGCTGGTGGACTGGATCCTTTTCTCCCCCACCCCCCCCTCTAGAACAGGCTCAACAGAATCTGTCACAATGTTAGGTGACATGATGACCAGCTGATTATTGGGGCTCACATAGCTCTGTGTGTGACACATTGCAACTCTCACAATTAGTTGATTATCGAGGCCTACCTAGTGTCATGCAAGTCTCTTTAGACCAGCATATTTACCTGCCGGGGAAGTGGGTGGCACTGTGGTCTAAACTACTGAGCCTCTTCGGCTTGCCAATCAGAAGGTTGGCAGTTTGAATCTGCGCGACGGGGTGAGCTCCCGTTGCTCTGTCCCAGGTCCTGTCGAACTAGCAGTTGGAAAGCACGCCAGTGCAAGTAGATAAATAGGTACCGCTGCATCAAGGAACTTAGGGTGAACCTGTGATGGTTCCTTAGCAAGCAGGACTTACTGTCAGTGTCAATTATCTAATGTAATAATGATATCAGGTGATTGACAGGTGCCATCAGCCAAGCAGGGGGTGGGCGGGCTAGGGATCTGGCCGGCCAGATCCAGTTCCCCACTCCTTCCCTAGGATTACAGTGGTACCTTGCAAGACAAAAATAATTTGTTCTGCGGGTCGTGCCATCTTACGAAAATTTTCGTCTTGTGGAATCAATCGGCAGACGGCAAAAAAAAAAAAAAGTGGCCAAAAAAAATCGTCTTGCAAGACGCGTCTTGTGAGGCAACAAAGAATTGCTAGAAGCTTTCATCTAGCAAGTTTTTCGTTGCGCGAGGCATTCGTCTTGCGAGGTACCACTGTACCTCTGCCTCACTAGATGATTGTGCTCTACGGGTTTGGCAGGGATACTTGGTGGACCGTAGCCAGGAACCAAAGAATAGCGTAACTAGTTTATACCCAGACAGTCTTTGAACTTATTGACCAAAAGCTCCCTCTACCACAAATGGCACCTTGCTTTACAAAACAATTTATGATAAGGTGGAATGTGGCATGAGCTTAAATCCAAGCCAATCTTTTATAAAGCCAAGTTAGAAAAGCTATTATAAAAACAAATTTCACTGTTTAATATTGAAGCACAATATGGTAAAAACATGATCATTTCACACACTTTCTATGTATTGTTATACTTGGCAAGGAAACACATTTTCACTGAAAATCCACAATATGTGTCTTGTAGTACTGTGAGGCTTCTTTCTTCAACTGTTAAGTTATATTCTTCTCAGTTCATTTAATACAAGAGCGGGTAATGGAGGACCACTTGCAATTTTGGTTGGACCGTGTGATTCCTGCTGGTTGCTGGGATTTTTGCAAATAATGTTGGATTCAGGAGTTTTAAAATACAAATTTGCCTATGGTGTATTTTAGTGGTAGTCTGTGTATTGTAGTTTTGCACTTCCATTAGTTCACCTCCCCCCCCCCCATGTTTATGTATATACACGTCAGTTTCTTTTCTTTTTTAAAAAAGCAATATTATGCTCAGGGTGTCCACATGTAAATATTGTTCAGAGAGGGTACAGTTTAAAATCAGAGGAAGTGGTTGTAACAATAATGGGAAGTACTATGTTCCCTTGAGCAGTTATGATGACACTGACTCCCATGTCAGAATGTAAAATGTATGTGGAAATTCTTGAAGCCCCAAGGAAGAAATGATATATCCCATACCTACTTTCTTTCCACACCTTAGCTATACTGCTTTAAGAGCATGTAGAATTTAGCTAGCAAATGAAATAGTGTGGTTTGGCATATTTACACAGCTTGCACTTATATGTTTTACACATGTGTTATGGCTTAAAGCCAACTTTTGCAGCTGCCAAAGCACAGCATATAATTTTATATATTAAAGGATGGTATGGACTTAAGTGAATATCGCTTTGCACACATTCCAATTTTATTGTGTAATTTTTCCATGTTATCTCAAAAGCACTTCATAAAGCCATGAACTTTTTTTATCTTACAGTAAATGATCATTCTTCTTTCTAGATTTCATAGAATCACAGAATTGGAAGGGGTCCCGGGGGTCATCTAGTCCAACTGCCTGTGGTAGGGACCCTGCCAATGTAGGAATCTCAGCTAGATCATACATGATAGATGACCATCTAACCCCTGCTTTAAAACCTTCAAGGGAGGAAAGCCCCCTACCTCTTGTGTAAGTCTGTTCCACTGTTGAACAGCTCTTACTGTCAGAAAATTCTAACTGATGTTTAATCAGAATCTCCTTTCTTGTAACTTCATTACTTCAGGTCCTAGCCTCCAGAGCAGGAGAAAACAAATTTGCTCCATCCTGTAACAGCCCTATTTGGAGTTGGCCATGGGCGCACCCAGGATCAAAACTAGGGGGGGTATGCCACCTGATTGGCTAGCTGGCGATGACATAGCCGGGATCCCCCCAGGAGGCGAGGTCAACGTCCACGCCCCCCAGAGGGGAGGGGGCCGTTTCCAGCCGTTGCCGAGGCGGCACACGGAGCCACCCGCACTTGCGCTTCTGCCTCGCCCGCTCCTTTACCGGCAGCGGTGACTAAAACGAGGCAGCAGCAGTGAAGCTGCCTCCATCGAGGGAAACCTGGACCTGGGCTAACTTCAGCCCACACTCCTTCAAGTCACAGCGAGCACAGCACAGAAAGTGCTGCCCCACAATGCTCCGCGGCACCTCATGAAGTGCCGCGGAGCATTGTGGGGCAGCACTTTCTGTGCTGTGCTCGCTGTGACTTGAAGGAGTGTGAGCTGAAGTTAGCCCAGGTCCAGGTTTCCCTCGACGGAGGCAGCTTTGCTGCCGCTGCTGCCGTTTCGCTTCAGCCAAGCAGGCCGAGGTGGAGCATAGCTGGCAGCGTCCCTGCCTGTCGTGCCGTGCTCTCCAGCTGCCCACTGTGCCTGGCCCTGCCTGGCAGGGCGCCGGACCATGGCGGCTGGTATAGTTAAGACGGCCCTGCCCGCTGCGGCAAGATCGTGTACCTGACCAAGAAGGTGAACTGCCTTGACAACAGCACGCCCCACGAGCTGTTTTATACCATTTCCCCCCTTTTTTGCTTCTAGGGGGGCAGCTGCCCCCCTGCCCCACGCTGGGTACGCCCATGGAGTTGGCTATTCTATCTCTTCTCACTGTATTTAGGTTCTGTCAGTCAACTAGCTACAAATCCAGCTAACAGTTATCCGATCCACATTTTACCAGCTTCTCTATAAGAATATCATGGGGGGCTTAATCAAAAGCCTTATTGAAATCAAGATATACTACATCCACAGCATTCCCCTGACCCACCAAGTTTGTAACTCTTATCAAAAATAGAAATGAGTTTTGTCTGGCATGACTTACTACCTGTGACCAAAACGTAACCTTTCCCAATACAACTTCATGGCTTTAAAAAAAGAAGTAAAGCTATCATTTAGGGCCATACTGCATGTTGAGCTTTCAAATTTATTTTTATGAAAGTAGCTGCAGCTGGAGTTGATCAGGGCTTTTGTAGCATCCCTGAAACAAATCCCAGCCCCAGAAGTTATTAACCATGAAGGTGAAGACTTCAAACAAGTTTTAAAAACTTAAACCCTGCAAGTTTTTCATTCTGTGCCAAACAGCAGATATTATATTGGGGGTGGGGGGTGGGGAATCTTGTCCACAGCTTTACCATCCTCTCTTTAACACTGTGATCCAAATTCTGATCTCTGGTGCAGCAGCTTTTATAAACTATAAGGACAGGTAATTTGGACCATAGACAATGAAATACGGCTGTCTAACCTTATTTAACTTCTGGTTCATGGTTGTCATGATTGAATGACATTTATATTTAACCTGTGGTAAGTTGGTATTTGTTTAGAGTACATACTGGAATTCTGACTGTCTTACTTCCATCAGATTTCAATAGCAAGAGCATTTTTAGAGCTAATAATACAAAGATAGACGTAACCCAATTATTTTTACTTGAAAAATACTGGAGGAGGAAACATTTTTGAAAGGTTTTGAAATATTTTTGAAATGTTTCAGATAATAAAATTAAAGAAAAATGGTAAGAGGTGGGAGCTTCTCCTTATGTTTTATGTTAAGCTGACTTACAATATTTAAATAAATCATTGTATTCATGACTAATTTTTAAAGAGAATTTTGCCTAGGGAATTCTTATGTTGTTAAGGTCATTGTGTACAAAGGGTAGGTGATACAGCTATAATGTTTCCATTGTCTCTTTTTAAGTATAAAAGTTTGCTCTGTGTAGATTTCAGCAGTGAGGCTGGGCATCTGTTCAGCAAACAGGAGTAATCAAAGCTGCTTACCAAGTCATTGGCTAAGGATGCTTCTTAAAATTTCTGCAGAGTTCAGCCTTTTAAAAAAGCTGTTGCTAAGAGACAAATGTATGCTGACATGAGGGCATGTCAGCATGCTTCCAATTGTTTTAGAAGCAGTTAGGCCTGTCGCTTTGCAGATGGTAGAAACTCCCTTCATAGTGGGTGGATGTGTGCTGATTATCTCATTGAATTAAGGTAACCTTTTGTCATTCATTGAGGTCCTCAGCTCAGGCACTGAACAGCTGCTCTAGGGTCTCTCACCCAACATCCCCCCCCTTTTGTATGCAATGATTATGCCAAAGAGTGTCCAGGCTGGTGCCAGGTATTCAGCCTTGCACAAAATAAAACTCATTTTAACACTACTGTGCATGATTAGTAAAAATGATTTGCAGGGTCCTATATTTGGCTGAATGATAGATAGCTCTTCTCCAAAAGAATTTGAAAGTGAAGTATGCTGAATGTCTTTATCCAAAGTAATTGTTTTTAATAGAAAGATGGAAGGCTGACATTTCCCTTATTTGTGTGGCTTTATGCTGCTAAAGTTCTCTGATTTTGCAATTTATTGGTTCCAGCTGGACTGTCTATTTTTCTGTATATATTTGACTCATATACTACTACTATACAGTATTTAGAACTAACTCTGCAAGAAAATGAAGAAGTCAATACTAGTGTGTTATGTATTCTTGTATGGTATGTATTCTTGTATAGATTTCAACTTACTGAGGTCTGGAAGAACCACACTTTAGTCTTATGAGTGCTGAACATTAAAATAACATTTCCAACTTCTGTATTGTTTATGAAGCCTGTATATTCCGGACTTATGGAAATCCAACCTGTCAGGTTTTGTAATAAACCTGGCATGCCTGAAAAGAAAGCCTTCATAGTTATGGAGTTATATGTATTCAGATGGTGTAAAAACATAAACCCGGGCCAGTGTGGGGTACAGGAACTTACAAATGGATGTGCTTCCTAAAAGCCCCCATCAACTTTCAGATTGACTGTAAAATTTATTTGGTGACTTGCTGCTTCTTTCCTTTCAAGTGAAACTGCGCAAATGTGTCTTTTATCACACACTAAGTTTTTGTTTTTTAAAGGACTAGGTAAAGATGCTTCATAGCCACATCCAAGTACTGTACTGATTTCCCATCCATTACACATGAGTGCATTTATTCAGTGTATGTCCTCATTTGTTTTTTGGAGCCTACTAGGGCTAAGGGTGTGACAGATTGCCACCTAAACAGACTTGTGGACCTTTACCTTGTAAAATTATAATTTTAAACACACACACCCCACCAAAGTACCTTGAAGCGGAATAATCAAGGGCAGACAGAGCTTGTCAGCAATTTTAGTTGCCAGTCCCACTCCCCTGGTACTTTAGCCAGCTGTCCACAAATCTGTTGGCATGAGCCATCAATACTTCTAGGAACGGGGCAGCAGATGTCTTGCGCTAGGCAAAAAGATGCCAGGACTGGCTGAATCAAGTCTGGGTATGCAATAAGCATTCACTCCTCTCCTCTCCCCTCCCCCCACCCCACCCCACCAAATACTGGAGAGTTGGCTGTGCCAGAAATGTATGTGAGAGTGAGAACACAGTGTCTTAAAAGCTCCTTTAATTGTTTGCCAAGCCTCTCCCCCCTCCCAAAGATTAGAGAATAATAGTGTCTGCTCTGCAGGACTTTGCAGAAGTTTGGGCCAACACATTGCAATTGGGACTTATTGGCAGTCATGAGAGCTTGCATGTGCTTGCCTGTGCTGGTTGCAAATTCTGTGGAGTCTTTACAAAGAGGATGAACTGGCACTTTGTTGTATTCTGACTCTCTGTGCCATATAACAGAGGTGGGGAATCTTTGGTCCTCCAGATATTGCTGAACTAGAACTTGCATAATCTCTGGCTATTAGCCATGATTGCTATAGCTGTTGGGAGCAACATCTGGAGAGCCAAATGTGCTCCACCGCTGCCCTGCCATACAGGTGACAGGTTCCTGATGCAAAACGTTGGAGATCAGATTAAACATATCCTGGAAATTAGAAGATTTAAGTATTCCCTCTCAGCTCCGTCAAATTGTTCTTTATGTGCTTTAAAAAAAGATCTATGTTTGGACTTTGCTGTCAGTATGTATACTTGAAGCACTGATATTAGTGTTTTGTGGTACAAACATTCTGCAGGAATCAGGGTGGGTTGATTTAAAACAAGGCAGTATAAATCCTGAGCAGGCATGCATTCAAATTAAAACATATTGGGTTGGATCCAGACATAGTCATACTCAGACTTGTTCAGATGAAGGGTCTTGAGTTAGTACCACTGATTTAATTGGACCTACGTGTGTGTCTGGATCCAACCCATTGATTTGTAATCTAAATGTATATTTCAGAACCTTTAATCTTGCAGCTCTCATGCCTTTTGTACTGTATGCCTTGCTCACAGACAAGGCATGCATACATGTAAAGATACTAAGACAGCTTACTGCTTAAAGTCTTAAGATTCCATTCCATGTGCACCTTTAATTAATCTCCTTGGGGAGACCCGTTCTTGTGTTCCCACCCTACAGACCTCTCATGGAGGAGGCACACAACAAAAGGCCTCAGGTGATTAGAAACAAGCCCCACTGAATAAAATGGAAGTTACTACTGAGGAAACTTGCATAAGGTTGGGCTGTAAAAAGTGTCACGCACTGTCCATAAATGTTTGTTAATTTTTTTTTCTTGCTCCAAAATTGCTTTGGGACTTTTAAGTGGGAAATAATATACAAATAAAATACAAATTTAAGTGGGAAATAATATACAAATTTAATAAACCTTAAACCTTCTTCATGAGATGAAAGTCAGTGTGTGCTATCTTTCGTCAATTGCAGGGGCTCAGGAGTTTGGCATAAACTAGGAGTAAAAAAAATCCTTCACATGGGCTCAGTGGGTGATCCTTGTGAAATGGAGGACATTACCTGGATTGCCTGTCATGGTTTGATCGCCGCTGGCCCCAGCATTAAGCTCTAAAGTATGGACATCAACTGTTGTACAATGCATGCTTTCCCCACAGCTTTTTCTATATAAAGAAAAGCAGCTTTTTTTAAAATAAGGAAACAATTTCAGTTTTAGTAAATTGGTATATTCAGAATTATTTTGAAACCATGTTAGTTTTATGGGAAGGTATTTATAACTGAAATATGCATTTGCTTTTACTTTTTTTAAAAACGCAATTGTTTTTTATCCACCCTGATAGGAACACTTCCTTCTCATAGAGATACTTGGAATGCAAGTAATTTGCAGAAAGGAAATTTCATGGAAAGTAGCAAATTTGATTGATTTGGATATCAGTGGCTGTAGGGACTTCAGCTCAGTGGTGATTCAGCTGATTCAGCTCTTGGCATTTCCAATGAAAGGTAGCAGGGTTAGGAAAAATATCTGAGGCCCCAGAGAGTCACTTTCAGAGAAGAAAGCAAGTCTAGCACAGGACTGTCTATCTGAAACAATGGAGAAGGCAGTTTAATATCTTCATATGAACACTTCCACCAATGAACTCTTCCTGCCTTTTAACAATTATCAAAGCAGCTTTAAAAAAAATCCTCATCTTTAGGAAGTGCTGGAAGGGGATTTCTTCCTATTTCTTAAGTTAACTAGTAAAGAGAATATCATAATCTTTAACAGTACAGTGGTGTGGATTGATGTACTTTTCATCCTACGGTAGTTGGCAGGGATATTGTTGCTCTTGGCAAAAAACTTTTAGCTAATGACTGCCCTTCTGTTCTCTGTCCAACAAGGATACAGATTTTTATGTATAAAATCCAAGATACTGTAGATTATATATTTATTGTTTATTATAATTTACCTTCCATGCATATATATCTCAAGGGTGGTGTGTGCAATATAATAAAAATAAAAAATGTTAAAAACAGCACAAAAATAACAAGTTGGATTTAAAAACAATTCAAAATACACACCCATGGCAGAGACATATTTATCCAGTTAAGAAAGCTTGTAGGGGGAAAATGTATTCAGTTTTTCCGAGAAAGTGCAGATATTGGGCGCCTTTCGTAAATTGACAGGAATACTGTTCCAGAGAACAAGGGCAGTCACACCGAAAGCCCTGCTCTAAGTTACCATAGAGTAGGTTTCTTATGTGGGATGTGGGTGGCACTGTGGTCTAAACCACTGAGCCTAGGGCTTCCCGATTGGAAGGTCGGCAGTTTGAATCCCCGCGACGGGGTGAGCTCCCGTTGCTCGGTACCAGCTCCTGCCCACCTAGCAGTTTGAAAGCATGTCAAAGTGCAAGTAGATAAACAGGTACCCCTCCAGCGGGATGGTAAACAGCGTTTCCGTGTGCTGCTCTGGTTTGCCAGAAGCAGCTTAGTCATGCTGACCACATGACCCGGAAGCTGTCTGCGTACAAACACCGGCTCCCTCGGCCTGTAGAGCGAGATGAGTGCCGCAACCCCAGAGTCATCTGCGACTGGACCAAACGGTCAGGGGTACCTTTACCTTTGCCTTTAGGTTTCTTACTATCTTTGAAACGCGAAGTAGAAAGTCTTATTCAGACTGCAGTGAGCTACTGACTTAAATGAAGGATAAGAAGGTATTTCAAGTAACCTGGTCTTGAGCTGTACAGGGCCTTATTTCAAACCCTGAATTTGGCCTGGTAGCAGATTGGCAGCCAGTTCAAATCCCACAAGCAAGGAGTTAGACGCTGGTGGTTGTTTGATCCCACAAGCAGTGAAACTGCTGCATTCTGCTTCAGCTGCATTCTCTGAACCAAATTCAACAGTAACCTCAAATAGAGCACGTTTTGCAGTAAGGTTGAGGTTACAAGTGCATGGCCAATTGCTGTTAAACTTTCCTGATCCAGGAATGGTGATAGCTGTCTTAGTAGCCCAAGCTGGTAAAACGTACTCCTAGCAACTGAGAACACTTAAACTTCCAGTGACACCCACAAGAACCTCCATACAATGCACCTGCTCCTTCAGAGAGAGTTGAACACAGCTTCATGGTTGTTGTTTTTCTCCTCAGCCCCTCTGCTTTCTTTTCTATCTAGTCCAGGCATCCCCAAACTGCGGCCCTCCAGATGTTCTGGCCTACAACTCCCATGATCCCCAGCTAACAGGACCAGTGGTCGGGGAAGATGGGAATTGTAGTCCAAAACATCTGGAGGGCCGAAGTTTGGGGATGCCTAATCTAGTGTGATGGGAAAGGTCTGGAAAACTTAAAAGCATCTTTACTATTTTGTGACATTTTGTTTTCCCTAAATCTATTGTCCCGTGAAGGATATTGGAACCTTTCTTATAGGTTAACACGTCTAACAACTTTAAAATAAAATAAACTTTTAAAACCCTGTATAAGTTGGTTTCGGCAATTACTTGTCACTTGCGACATGCAAGATTGGTAAGTGTGTTCCTATAGACTACAATCACAGGGACTAAATATATTAATTCATGGTACTTTAAGGTAAATGAATCTCATGCTGCTCTTTAGCCTAATCTATTACTGTAAAAACTGTACCACTCAATGTGATTCTCTAAGTAATTCTGTTGCTTAAATCCAATTACTGTACAGTGCTTTTGAAATCAAGTTTATGTTGGCCGCAGGGCAAAGCATTTTGAGCCTTGTCAGGGCTCACTTAGACTCACTAGTGTACATTATGTAGATTGTTTTAAGAGTGATTACTGTGATTCTAGAGCACTTGGTATACTGTATTTATTTTAAAGAATAATGAAACGAAATAGATTGCTTTGAAAGGCAATAACATTCTCTCATAAGAAAATGGGAGTGTATTTCATTACTCTCTGAAGTCACAGGAATTCTTTGCAAAGATTTTGTGAAACTAATTTTCTATACTGTACCTGGAAGAAAGTGAAGGGCAGGGTCCTTGAGAGGAACAATGGGGGTTTATGTATGTGTTTCAACCTCCCTCCAGAATTTCCCCTTTTTCCAGTGGAAAGTGAGAGAACCTTTTACGAAACACTTCCTCTTTTAGGTGAATTAAAATGATTTAAGGCAATGTTTTAAAATACTGTTTTCAGTTTCTAGTATCTATGTTACCCAATCTACTATATTGAGAGCAGTCGTACCTTGGATCCCAAATGCCCTGGAACTTGGACATTTTTACTCCCGAACTCCGCAAATCCGGAAGTGATTGTTCTGGTTTGTGAACGTTCTTTTGGAACTCGAACGTCTTACGGGGTTTCCGCAGCTTCTGATTGGCTGCAGGAGTTTTCAAACATTTTGGAAGTCGAGCGGACTTAAGGGAATCCGTTCAACTTCCAAGGTACAACTGTAATTGCAATTCCTATAGATATGCAGCTCTCAAATCCCACCTTCTCCAAATTTCTGCATCCTGTGAAAGAAACTGAATTGTATGCTTGCCATGCATATAACTAAACTTCATCTGCTGTATCACCTCCTGGTGTCCATTTATTGCACAATAAAAACTTAAATATGAGGTTAATCAAAAAATATATGTCATCATAACAGATATTTTTAACAGCAAGGGTTATAAAATAGTTGTGTCTTACTAGACCTATATCACACAATGAAAGAGTTTTCAACATTAAAACTCTGAAATTAATATCAGCAACTTGCCATTTTATGTTCCCCCAACAAGACATTTCTAATCAAAACATGCTTCTTTCTTTCAAGTCCTTTGTTACAGTAACAATACTAACACAATCAGAACCTATGCCAGGCATAACTGTTGTAAAGAACATTGAGAGAGATCATATACTATCATGCAAACAATTACCATTTTGAAAAGCAAATTTTGAAACAAAATATACAAGGCATACTTTAACTTGCAGTTTTTTTTTAGTACCAAGGACTATTTTGCCAATTAATGTATTAGTTTTGTGTTTACCTTTGGAGTGAACTAAAATGTTTCATTATGGTCTGTGCCTCAAAGATCTTGAATGTATGCGTCGCTTCTCTGATCATCATGAAGCTGAAGCTTGTTGTTTTAAGCTAGTAAGGGCAGTAAGGATTCCTCTTGCAAGGTCATGTAACAGCTATTCTTCTTGCAAAATGTAGGTTGTGCTTGGATGGGCTGAGGAAATTCTAGTACTTGGGCTAATCTGATATTGGCTCTGAGGCAATTAAATAATACCTAGCATAATTGTGCAGGAAAATTTGCAATAAAGGATCTGCACTGACTGCCAATTTGCTACTGGGCAAAGATTCAAGGTTTTATTGTTAATATATAAAGCCCTAAACAACTTAGGACCTGGTTATTTGACAGACCACTTTATCTCATACAGCTGTATTTGTTCACATTCCCTTCTAATACATACCATGGACCAACACTTGTTTCTGACCCATTTTTATTTAGACAATCCTTCAGTGAGTAATGATTCTGCTTTTTAATTTTTAATTTTGTAAGTCCTTCAGATTTGTGGATTTTATTGCTGTCATTTTATCATTTATTTTGTGTTTTATACACTTTGCGGATCTTTTATATGCTGTATAGACCTTTTGTCTATAAATTATTGTAGATAAATAAATTACAAGTGCAGTTGCATGTTGGGTATTTTTCCTATCAGGCGTATCCTCCATGAAATCCACATTGCTGATTGCAAATAAGAGATAGCTCTCCTTTACAACATTTGTAGGCACATATATACCTTGGTAATACCACACATAATGGGCCTCAACTATTTGTGTTTCATATTGATGATCACATTTATATTAGATTGTACCCATGGGGTAGCTCAACAACTTCCCTTTTCCTTGGTACAGTGGTACCTCGACTTATGAAGACGATCCGTTCCACGGCCGTCTTCGTAAGTCGAAGTCTTTGGTTGTTGAAGCGCTATTTCGCGCTTCTGTGCGTGCGTTGACTGTGCGTGCCGTTTTGCGCAGGCACAGAAGTGGTGCTTCGACAACCGAAGACTTTGACTTACGAAGACAGCCGTGGAACGGATCGTCTTCATAAGTCGAGGTACCACTGTAGTTTGGTGAACTGACAATCCTACAGCTCCCTGCTGCAGCAAGACACATGTAGACTGCAGATTTTTGGCAATTTCATGCTTGAACATCATGGCAATATGCCATTGTGATATGCTCATGGCTGCTTACTTCATTTCTTTCCAATAACATGCCTTCCACCCCACCACAAACAAGCCATCTAAAGATTTGAACACTCAAATCTTTGCTTTAGTAATAGATTTCCAAAGGACACACACTGTATCAAACAAACACGTCATATACACTTCTGATATCTTTGTCTCTCAGGGGTTTATGCTCACATGTTGTTTTTCTTGCCAAAGTTTGATCAAGGCCTCAGTTGAGGCACTGTTTATAAAGAAACACTGTAAAAGCATGGATTTCCCACCCAGTGTTTTGCATTGAGCATCTTTACAACTGTTAATATTGATTCAAATGTAGTGAAGCATTCCACTGGCTCAGTGACATTTCCAATGCTTCTCTTCTCCCAATCTTTTCTGGAGGATCCCTCAACCCCTTGGAGCAGATTTTGAGAGCTTGCAAGGCTGCAGGAGGAAATTTCATTCTTCTAGCACAAGTCTCCAGAGCATACCGTTATGGTTCATTTGAGTCATAAATCAAGGAGATGTTGCCAATATTCTGGACAAGGTGACCATTTTGAATGCCCTCCCTTCTGCTGTCCATAGCACTTGTGGGTATAGCAGTGTATGGATTCTGAACAACTGGGTGGCGGGGGGAAGCAGCTTCAAGAAAAAAGTGCTTTAATATTATACCACAAATTTCCCACAGAACCCACAGATATAGCCTACTGCTCAACTGCTTCCAGTGCCAGGCAATTTGTGGGGGGTAGTGGCAAAAAGAAAAGAAATAAATTTTTTCCCAAAGACTGTGGGGGCACGGTAGGCAATTTCCCAGTTTTTTAAAGAGATTTTCTGTCTTCCCTTCCCTTAACCTTAAGAGGTGGGTGAGGCTTTTTTTATTTCTTTCCTCCCTCCCCCCTTTTAAAAAGCATGGTGGTCCTCTATATTTCCAGCTGCCCTCTGGTACTGCTTGAATGGGAGTTGCAATCCAAAATATCTTGAGGGCACCAGGTTGGGAAGGGCTGTTATCGCTCTGTCCCTACCCCAGCAAAGTTTATATTACAAGCCACTTAGGGACAGAAGCACTGTACAAATAAAAACATGACTTTTAAGGCAGTGCATACCGAATTCAGATCACTTTTCTTCTTTCCATTGTTGTGGCATGGAACTTCATTTAAAATGCCTGGTGTTTTAAATATATGGTCCTAAGACCAATTAAAAACTGCCTTGCAGATGAAAACAAAAAGCGTGATGGATCTTTAATTGAACATGACAGCTGTTCATTTTAATTACTCCTGGATCAAAACCATCTTCCTGAATGCTTGTTATCAAGTGATTTACCTAAGGAAATAAGATGAGTGATAAAAGGGTTCCTATGAAATGTAACTGGTTTATTTTCACTGGAGATTCTATCCCTTTTAACTTAAAATATAGCCAAGTTTGATTGTCTCTTGTTATTAAAGAACTATTGATATATTGCGGAAAGAAACAGTGTCCTCTTCTCTAGTTATGTTGTGCAGGTTTCATGACAGATCCCTCTGAAAACATTGGTATTCCTGTAACCTTTGAGAGATATGTGTAGAGTATATTAATGAGCACTACTTCCAAGTGATGTACAGTAACTTCATTCTCAGATAAAAACAGATGTGAATGATTCTGTTTTAATATTTAATTAGGCTCTAGGCCTCTGTTGGCTTGTTTAAGCTGACCTGACAGTGTTATACCTGGAAATACTTCAAATTAAATGCTGAGTACTTAACCTTGTTGAAATAGTTGTAATTTAATAAGGCTGATACTGTACTTCTTTGTGGAAGTACCATGGGTAATGAGAACTGTTCTTTGGCAGGATTTGCTTGCCTTTGAAGGGAGCAATTTGCTGCATGCCTCTTTTTAAAGTTTATCATCTAAAGTTTATCATCTTAAATAAATTTTGTTTATTTATTTAATGGAAGAGTTGTAGAGTGATAAAGTGGCTCCAAAGTTAAGGCTGGGTCTAGTTCTTGATTTTGCTGCAACTAACACCAGAGATGGAGAGCCTGCGGCCCTCCAGATGTTGTTTTACTACAGCATCCATCTTCTCTGTCATTCACCATGATAGTTGGAGCAAGCGACACTTCATAGCATTGTAGAGTTGGAAGGGACCCTGAGGGTCATCTAGTCCAACCCCCTGCAGTGAAGGAATCTCAATGAGCATCCATGGCAGATGGACATCCAACCCCTACTTGAAAACCTCCAATGGGAGAGAGTCGTGCTACAACAACACTGGTTGGGCCACAGGTTCCCCATTCCTGAGTTACACACATGGATTTGATGCCTACACAGAGCCAGTTTCAGGAACATTCTAGAGCTTTAGCCAGGAACATGATTCTCATTCCTCTTTTCCTCAGGAGGCAACTTAAGCCAAACACATACATACAGAGTCGGCTGGGATCATTCTTTTTTGCTTCTCAGCTCTTCTATTAGAATTGAGGATTTAAGCTATATTTCTGTAGGGAGCCTTTCCACTTTTATTTTTTCAGATTTTGTTTCTAATACTGTACAGTGGTACCTTGGGTTACAAATGTTTCTGGTTACAAACGCTTCAGGTTATAGACTCCGTTAACCCAGAACTAGTACCTTGGGTTAAGAACTTTCCTTCAGGATGAGAACAGAAATCGTGCGGCAGCAGCTGGAGGCCCCTTTAGCTAAAGTGGTACCTCAGGTTCAGAACAGTTTCAGGTTAAGAACAGACCTTCGGAACGAATTAAGTTATTAACCAGAGGAACCACTGTATTGTTGGAACCTGTTCCATAGTTTTTGTTTTGTTCTCTCCTTTATCTGCACTCCTATCCTGAGGCCTTGCCCCTGCTGCTCGTAGGAACCCTTCCCTGCCTGTTTCACTGTACTAAACCAAATCCCCATCATATTTCTGAAGGGGAAGGAAGACTTGGGGTGGGAACGCTTACTGGAAACAGAAGAGGCTTTGCTGTTCTCTCCTTAATTGAAAATGATGCTCCACTCATCTGCATTCTGATTTTTCATGAAAAACCTAAAGGGTTTCGCCTTTTCTTTTTGCATTTTCCAGAAATGTTTTGAGGAAAATGACTGAAATGAGTCAAAGGGAAGTTTGTCAATCATTAGCTATGTCAAAATAAAAAAATTCCTTCAGTAGCACCTTAAAGACCAACTAAGTTTATATTTTGGTATGAGCTTTCGTGTGCATGCACACTTCTTCTTGGTATCTGAAGAAGTGTGCATGCACACGAAAGCTCATACCAAAATATAAACTTAGTTGGTCTTTAAGGTGCTACTGAAGGAATTTTTTTTATTTTGCTTCGACTCAGACCAACACGGCTACCTACCTGTAACATTAGCTATGTCAGGTTGTGTCTGAGCTCTCTTTCTCAAGGTAGTTTTCTGTCATTTAAGGAAAAAGGTTTGTTGGCATTAAGTATAATTTAATCCTTCTGTGTGGTTAAGTTTTTTCTAGAATCTTTCTACTTTCGGCTGGCCTTTTAAAATCAATTGAATAGTTCCAGTTGTTTCTGTATCTTAAACCCTCTTTGTTTACATCAAACCTGTTGAAATAAAATTACTTGGCACAGTTGTAAAGGGGATTGAAAAGTGTGCAATGTAGAAATGCCAGGTGTGCTTTGCTTCTGCGGTTCTCTAGAGTTTGGTAGAACTGTTGGCTCCATTTTATAGTTTCCTTCAGTGTGAATTTGTTGACCCAGATGTAAGACATCTGTATTTTGGCATTCTTTGGCTTGTAGTTCTTAATATTTCACTGTTTTATCACTCCTGCAGTCTCACTACTTTGGTGAGTAGTATTACACATCTGGGTATTGCTTCTCCTTTCAGCTAAAGTGGCTTACAGTGAAATACCCAAGTTTACTTAAAGCAGTTATTTGAAACAGCATGTTTAAAATATATCTGAGTAGAACCTATTGAAATAAGATGCAATCTTCATTAGCTCAAATTTAATTTATAAAAGTGTATTTTATGCTGATTAGTGATCAATCATGACTTTGGAATTTATTCTAATGGTTCCAGCTGTTGTGAGAAGAAATCCCAATTGGGTGCTTGCTTACGAACACATGTGAAATGTGTTAAAACATTACTTCATGTATTTTTCCTGCTGTGGTAGGCAATACAGATAACATCTGTAAACGCTGATTAAAAGAATGATCTCCCTCTACCAGAATTTAGACAATTAGCATGATGTAGCTTGACGGGAATATTCTTTATTGTGCATAGAGTGGCCTCTGTCTATTGTTGTAACATGCCTTGAGTCAAAAAGACATAGAAGAAATCTAATAAACTAATCTTAAGTGTTATTCGGAGCATGGATGGGTAGGATCTAGCTAGCATGGTTTTGTGACACAAAACCCCTGTGGGGAGCTACTGTGGGAGCTGATGGTATCAACAGTACAGTATGTTGCATTTGACAGCAGAATGTCCATGTTACTATTGATTGGACTGCTTAGTCAAGTGAAAGCACATTGATCTATCCTTTAAACTCAGCTGTATGAAAATTTAGAGAAGTATATATCATGTCTTTGAACAGTGGGAGTTACAACCCTTTAAGAGCTTTCATAGTAAATCTAGTCCAAATTGGTCACCTGGAATATGTATCTATAATGATTCTTAATCATTCCATATTTTACATACTAATTTCCTCACTCCCTTAAAAATGGCATTTTTAAAATTAATAATTTGCTAAACTAAATGTAACACATGTTGGCCTAGCAGTGACTTTGGTGGAACTCACTGGGTGACCTTGGGCAAGTCACAGCCTTTTAATCTACCCCATAGGGTCATCGTTGTAGGGATTAACTGAGGAGGGGGTGAAGCATATATAGTGGAACCTCTACTCATGACCACAATCTGTTCCGGAGGCCCGTCTGGAAGTTGAAATGGGTTGCTGGGAGAGGCGCCATTGTGCGCAGGCGGCGATTGCCCGCTTCTGCGCATGTGCAAACAGCGATCACCACTCCTGCGCGTGCGCAAACAGCGGCAAACCCTCCAGTTACTTCCAGGTTTGCCGCGGATGTTTGGGTGAAATGAACGCGAGTGGAGGCGGGTGTAAGAAGAGGTTTGACTGTACTTGGAGAAAAGGGTGGGATATAAATGCAATATATAAGCCCTTCTGCTTACCTGCTTAAGAAAGCTAGAGGGACCAGCCAGATGGAGATGTCATTCGCCAGCCTGACATCCAAAGATCTCCGCGTGGTCCCAATTGAACCTGTGCCAGTTGCAAAACATGCCTGGCTAATTTCTTAACACAATCACAGGGCTGTAGTAAATGCCCAGACTGCAGCCAGGTGAGGCAGCAGTGATGAAGAGAGACCTTGATGTTTCTGTGTTCATATTCTTTGGCTTATAGTACTTAACACAACTTTTGCTGTTAGATTATTCCAGCTGTTTTTTCCAGCGTTGCAGACTTCATTCACATGTTACGACTGATATTCTCAGGGATTTGTCTCTAAGGTTTTGTATCTGATATTAAGCAGGTGTTGATTAACTTCTGTCCTGTGACAAATCAGTTGCTAGACTATAGTTTCCGTATCCCAAAAGATATGATTACATGAAATATGAAGGCAGGTGGATGACAGGTGTGCTTGTGGCTGGTGAATTTTGAACTACTGGTGTCCCTGCCCCCCCCCTTTGAATGGGCTGAAGTGGCTAAGCTGCGGTCCCTCCAGAGGTTGTTCCCAACTCCTTTGTGCTCCCACCAGTGTGGTCAATGGTCATGATGATGGGAAATCCACCCCTGGTTATAACACCAACCTCACCATTTGAAATCCTTATAAAAGTGCCCTACGTAGTAAAAGTTCGTTTGCTACTTTTTAAAATAATAGTAGTATTCTCTCCCCTCTCCTATACTTTGTTGATATTACTTTTCAGGTATAGATTTATGTCTCGTATAAATTGCTATGTTTGGCAGAGGATGGAAAACAAGTCTGTAAAATTATGTAATGTCTGAAACTTTGTGTTTATGATTAATTAGGTTATCATAAAATGTGTTTTTGTGTGTTGAATAATTGGGTCATACTTTTTATGTGCTCAGCTGCAGACTAAGGCTTTCAGCCTGGATGTAGTTACTTTAGTAGGCTTTCTTGTTAAAACTGTTTTTCTTACTGGTCTTTGGAACACAGCCTTCAGTATGTTCAAACTAATGTAATTTGAATTATATTGACATTAGTTCATAAATTGTGGATACTGGATTAGTTGGCTTAGCTTCTGTGTTGCTGTTTGAGTTTTAACCAATCATTTATTGATGTTGTATTAAACTTGCTTTATAGTTGTATCCTAGTTGTCGTAGTTCAGATTTTATCTGGTTAGTAAAGTAAGTTGAAATGCTCTGACATCTGGTATACCAGTCTAAGCACAATTCTTTCTGCCTAAGGGGTTTCTATTTCAGGACAGCATCTTTTGTATCCAGAGATTTACTCTGTCATGCGTGAGATATATTTTCCAAAATAAGGTAACTATAGTCACATAGGTGACTGGCTGGCTTTGTGAAGATAAGTTGAATTGGTTCTTTAGAAGAGTGCTGTGCTTTCTCAGAATTTGAATACATCTCAAAAATCTACTGAAAAGGATTGTGTTTTCAAGCAGGCACCCATCTGCTGAACACAAAGATTGGTCCAGGGCATAGGAGTGAGGTGATCTTGAAGATAACTTGGCCCTAAGGTGTTTATAAAAGTAAGACATTAACCTTGTCCTGGTAGCATATAGGAAGCCAGTGCAATTCCTTTAGCTGATGGTAGGTAATTTCTGTTACACATGCTTTAATATACTGTCTGTTTTATGGAGATAATCGCATTGAAATCAATGTTGGAGTTAAGGAAATATTCGACTCAATTGGATCTTTTATTTCTGCAATTAAGAGATTGAGGGTTTTTGTTTTTTTTACACAAAAGTTTTGTAAATACAATGGGATTATGATTGGGACAACATTGACTTAATATTTGAAATTCTGGCTTAAGTGGGGTTTTTTTTTACTTGTCAGTAACTGCAATAAATCTTTGATTTGTTGATAGGTCTTCCTGTCTCTCAGAGTTAAAATGCATAGTCTGTTCACAATTCTTCTGCTTGTTCACAGAAAAATCATAGTATACTTGTTTTCCTTCCATGGCTTCCTCTACTATTATACCATTTCTTTTCATGGTTTTGTACTCTTTTCATTGTATATACTCTCTGTTCTTCGTTGGTTTCGCCTCTTCTCAAACACCAATCTTATTAAACTATCACACCAATCTCCATGCTTATGTGCTCATGATTCCTTATCTACGGTATTTACTTCTCCCCTTAAATAGTCAGCTTCGTCGTTTTAAGGAATTATTAAAAATGGAGCTTTCCTCTCTCTCTTTTTTATTTCCCTCTTGATATTGGGTTGGATCCAGAGAAATCAGTAGTTTCAGTAGAAGATGACTTTGCCACACTCTCCTCTCACCCAGCGGCCCCCTGAAAAGACCTCTCTTGAGGGCTGTGGGACTCCGCTAAACTGGGTAGCCTGTGGCACAGGGGGCTCTACCAGATAGTAGGAAGGGAGCTGCTCTGTGGTGGCTCCACAGTTACATAATTTATGAACCCATACGTGTGAAAATAGTTCATGTGTAATTTAAGAATGACAGATACTGATCTCTTTGTGGATGAGGGGAATATTGCCTGGTTTTCATGTAAGGAAAGAGTTATTATAAGCAGCTTTTTCTGTTCATGAACCTGTTTCTTAATTTCAGTCTCCACAGCTATTTCTTGGTATTCAAAACTGTGTGTGTGTGTATTAAAGAAGAAGAACCAAATGTTGACAGATGATTTTTACACTGAAGTTTTTTCAGTATTCTAAGAAAAAGCACCAAACTGGTATTAATATCTAGTATTAGTAAACTGAGGCTATATTAAGGATATTTTTATTCTGCATTGCCAAACAAAAGCCTAACATGTTTTAATAAAAGAGAGTAACATTTTGAGGTCACAAAAACAGGAAAAAAGATTATGTATGCAAGAGAACCAATAATTGATTCAACACTTTCTTTCCCTAGCCACGAGCAGATCCCATTCCAATATGTAGCTTCTGTTTGGGGACAAAAGAATCAAATCGTGAGAAAAAGCCAGAAGAACTCCTTTCCTGTGCTGACTGTGGCAGTAGTGGTAAGTCTTTCACTGACCAAATTAGGCAGAGCTTTTTGCGGTCTTTTACAAGTGCTTTTGCAAGCCAGTGGTTCTTTGAGGGTGTGGTACATCATTTCTGTGAGCTGAAGTGTTCCCTCTGTGAGTGCTGCTTTCCTTTTGGGGGAAGAGAAGCACCTTCCATTCACAGAGTTAAAGTGTTAGCTAAAGCTCACCATTATGCTTTTTGTGTGTTCAGAGTTTTAGTTACCTTTTTTTTTTTTAAAAAAAAATTCTAATAATTTAATGTGGTTTATAGCTATGTCTGCTGGAAGAAATTGAGATTTTAATGTTTATACATCATTCAGCACCACAAATATATGTTAAGTCAGCAAGTATGTAACTTCTTATCAGTTTCACTCTGCCAGCTTTTGAAAACTGTCAGAATAGCTACCAGTTACTCACAAAGGCACAAAACAAGAAAAGTATCTTTGGGACAGAGAAATTTGGTGTGCTTAGTTAGCCCTGTTGTATTCCCCCATCAAAGCAACATTTCTCCCTTATGAGGTTCAAAATGTGCATTTTCCACCCCCAGTCATTAAATTAAAATGGTATATAAAAATGAAATGTTTCCTGTGCTTTTGACATGTACACTTTAGAAGATTCGTGTATAGTTCTCTGACTTTCTTTGTTAACTTTCTTTTTACCTTATGTATTTTGGATGAGACCAAAAGTGAACTCTAAAAATGCATTTAATTATTACTACTGTCACTTTTTCCTTCCTAGCACTTACTTATTTTGCTTTATGAAAAGCATCAAGAGATGTTAGGATAGTCTACTTTGCCTATGAAGAAAGTAAATTCCTCATATGTGAACTTGAAAGCATTTTTTTTCAAATAAACCCTTGCTTGCTTTTCTTTTTTCTGTTATCATTTTAAACTTGTGGGGCTGAGAATTAGGATATCCTGCTGTGGTCCTGAAATATCTATCTATTCTTGCCCGACTTTTGGTGATGCGGGTGGGTACAGTAACCAGCTTTCAAAGCTAAATGGAAAGTGACAAGTTCTAACCCTGAAAGGAGGTCAGAATTTTGTTTTCTGAGCATCTAATTCAGGTACAGAGGGTTGAATGCTGTAGTAGTCCTTATGTTTCACAATACAGTAGTTTAGTGCTTGTGAAAGAATTGAAAGACATTATGAAGTTCTGCCATGCTATATGCAAAAATGGCATACAAGGCAGTGAGATACAACTGAAGAATGTGATAATTTGGTAGCCAAAAAGCCTTATCTCGTAGAGAAGAGAAAACCATTTTGACTTTATAGTTTACTATGTGGTACTATATAATCCATATCATGGGGTTGGTCTGCTGGGTTGTTCTTTAGTTGTAAAATACATACTGCTGCTGGTTGCTGTCTTAGCAGCAGAGATGGTTGTCTTCATTTCAAGTGTTAAAGAACTCAGTTGTCAAAACCTGTGCGTTTTGTAGAATTCCTTTTAAGGGCTACTTTCCCCCCTTCATGTGTATATAAATTTTATGGGCTGTAACTTTTACTCAGACTTGACTCATTGAAATGAATGACTATGACTAACTTGGGCGTATTAATTTCAATGGGTCTTCTGAGTAGAATTTAATTGAATAAAACCCAATGCCTACATGTGCTTCGTGCATCACATAGGTAAACAGTGGTCTTGCATAGTGGCCCTAAACGTTGGGATGGAATTGCGTTTGCAAGCCTTACAGTTTAAGACTTAAGAATTTAGCGGGGGGGGGGGTATGCAACAGTATAACATAAACCACGGTTGAGCAAATTAGTTTGTGCATGAGCTAGTGCACACAGCTTAAGCACTCCTACTTTTCTTTTCCCTTTCTCCAGTGGGGAATCAAACCACAGAGTGACAAGCTGAGCATATCCCTGCTGGAGGATCCCTGCTGGAGGAAAGGAGAAAAGTAGGAGAATTCAAGTTCTGTCCATGAGCAGGCAGCTTGTGTACAGACTAATGTGCTTAACTGCAGTTTATAGCTTGGCGTTGCATCTGGATGCCACCATAGATTGATGTCATTTTAAGATGATATGATCTATTTCATAAATGAGGGATGCATTTGCCAAGAGCCCCCCCCCAAAAAAAGATGTAGTTTTTTGTTCTTGCAGATGTCTGAAAAAAATCTGTTGGCTTCACAATTCACTTATGAAAATACAATTTAATTTGGTATCTATTAAATGTGTATAAGATGCTCTTTGGAGATTGGTTATTACACTTTGGCTGTCTGCAAATATGGCTTTTCATTATGCTCTGACTGTCTGCAAATACAACATTTCATTAATCAGTGCATAATGTAATCAGCTTTTTTGCATTATAACAATTCACTGACAGTTCTAAGGAACAGCAGAATTGGAAGCGCCCAACTTTCATGGTTCAGCTTCAGTTTGAATTAACACTGATGCATTCTCTTTGCCTCATTAAAGGTAAATTATGTTTAATTAGTTACTTAGCATTATTTAGCTATACAATATCAGACATTGATATTGGCAGTCAAATTGCCAGATGGCTAAACCTTAACTGCAGGTGACATCATTTTTAAAAAAACAAAAACACCCCAATCTTCATGCTGTTCAGAGGTCTTTCATGAAAATGACTTTGGGCTTAGGTATGCTTTGGGTATGTCATCTCTTTACTGTGTCAATGCATTTTTGGAGTCAAAATATGTGATACTTAAGTGATGAGGGTATAGATTTCTGGAAGATTTTAAATCATTGTAAGAAGTCACTAGTATTCAGTAAACTGGGAATGGGAAAACTGAAATATGTGTACGGTAATACTTTTAAAGAAATCTAAACTAAGCTTCCCCCCTCTGTTTTTTTAAAAAGTGTAATTCGTAAGTATGTTATCATGTAAAATTGTACCATTTGTATAGTTATTAAATTTACCAAGCTATGCATGTTTGTTTACTTAGAAATAATACCCACTACTTAGTTGAGACTACTCCCAGGTATGTGCACATAAGTTTTCAGCCTCAAAGGTATAAATGTCTTAGATCAGTTGTTCGAATTATCTACATTCTGCAGAGCCTGTTTTTTCAAAAACCAAGCCATGGCCCCCCTACTTTTGAAAATTTTGAAACCTCTGTGGTACCTTTTGTTTTGTGATTGGTGCCACAGACCCCCAGGTGAGTTACACAGACCACCTGGGATCCACAGGCCACCAATTGGGAACCACTGTCTTAGACTATAATCATATTGGACTGGACTGGACTTACTTTTGAGTAGACATGCATAAGGGTGTCTGTGTCACAGTTGTTTGAGGGGAGAGATGAATATGTTGAACACGAGAGAGGGGCCAGGTCAGAAGGACACCAGACACAAATGAGATCAGAGCCAAGCAGCAGTTCATAACAACATGAAGATATTTATTGCCTCTTTTGAAGAAGCACTGTTTAGGTGCAGAAATGTGTCTTGTATTTGAGTATTTTTTATATTTTTAATATATTGTATATGTATATATATATATGACCGTTATTTAATGTTGCAGAGTATTAGGCATAAGGATTATAATGCTATACATTTTCTGTGACAAAAACCTTGTCTTAAAACACATGGTTAAAGCAGTCATAGGGCATGAGGGAGGGGGCTTAATACCCTCAGGGAAAGTGGTCAGAGCTGGGGCATATGACTAACGTGGGTGGAGCTTCCTTGCAGCCTGCTGAGAAAGGGGAGCCCTTTAGTTCTCACATAGAGTGTAAACTAAGTGGCTGTTGAGTGCAGAGGAGCAAATTGCTAAGAACACTGGAACTCATTAATGAAATAGGCAGTCACTGGAGCCAAAACTAGTTAATAACTGCCTAAATTACAAGATAGTCAAAAGGCTTGTATCTACCAAGTTTGTTGTGATGCAATTTACTTTTTCCAGTTAGAAGATTCCTGAAAAAATAATTAATAGTCCATGGAAATCAAGGAAAACAAATAAATAAATAAAAGAAAGGGTAAAATTAACTAAAAAAATTAACCTCTATTGGGCTAGACGAAGTTTCCTCTTGGTAACAGCAGAACAAAAATATTCCCAAAATGACTTAAGGTAGAAGCCAAAAGCAAGGTCTCCTGTCTATCAAGAAAACCAACCCACCGTGCTTTCAGTATCCCAGAAAGAAGGTAGGAGAGGGAAAGAGTGATTCATGGAGAGAAAATGATGTACAGTACACTAAAAATTGTTACAGTAGGATCGGGGGGAACCAACTTTCTTTGTGTGTTTCTCCGAAAGAAATCCTTCTTACTTCTAATCTCCAGCCAGACACTGGTTGTTCCCTTCCAGTTTCATCCCCTAAATAATTTCCTTCTCATTAAATCTTCATAAGGGACTTTGCCACCATATGTAGTGCCATCTGTGGAAAAACTCACTAGCCTCAGATGAAAGGCACCCAGTGAGCGCAATGTTCCAGAATCAAAGAGATACTTAAAAACCAAAGCTCACCTCATTTCTCAGATGGAGACCTATCATTCATCGCAAAGGCAATTTAAGCTGCTACATAAAACCATTCACACCTACCGTGTGAATCATATTGAAAACAAAGACATTAACCTGCAGTCTACTATTTCCTTAGCCCAATTTTGTTTGCTTCTCAAAGCCTCATTCCAATTAACCAAAAATTATGTGGTGTTCCAGCCCAGACAGGACAGCTTCCAAGGTGCAATGCCTATCCTTTTTTCCTTGATTTTAATTAATTTAAGGAGCAACCAGGATTCTCTTGACTAGCAGTCAGATACCCATAATACGTACAGTAATACTTTGAAGATGCCCATCTTCAAAGGGAAGATAAAGGGCCCATCACTATGTGTATCTCAAAAGCTTCTATGGTAATAAGATTGACCCCTTAAATCAGAGCTTTCCAAACATGAAACGTTAGTGTGTTGGCTGCAGTGTGTAGGTGTGTTGCATGAATGCACCCCACACTCCTCCCAGGGCTGGAAAGGGGTTAGTTTAGCCTCTGGTCTGCTGGTAAAATTGTGTCACTGTGTCACAAAATGATGCATGTCTAAAAAGTGTGTCACCAACATGAAAAGTTTGGATAGCTCTGCCTTAAATCCTTCATCATGCTCATTGTCCAGAACCCAGAAAATAAGTCCCAAAAGGAGCAAACCCAACAGATACCGGTAACTTGCTCAATGGCTTCAAAAGCCACATAGAGAACAAAGGGAACAAACAGGGTCATACTCCTGTCCCTTTTTTGATGCAAGTCCTCAATAAAAGTGACCAAAGCTGTTTCAGTGCCAAAACCAAACCTGAAGCTAGTTTGAAATAGTTCTAGATAATTGGCTTCTTCCAAACATACTTGAAGCTGAATGGGCACCTTGTAAAAACGACACTTGAGGCATGTCTGGTGCTTGTGTGCTGCTGTAAATTAGAGCTAGAAAATAAATAAAAAACTGGAAGCAGGAATAATTTTGAATTACTACATCCAGACATATATGTGCATAGCCACAAATTAACTCTCTCTCTCTCGTAGAGAAAAGAGTTGAAATACAATGAAAATGCACGTAAGATACATTTTTTAAAGCTCACAATAGTAGTAGTTGAACATTCAAGGATTACTGAGATGTATGTGCTTTGAAGCCTCAAAGTATACATTAAGGATAGACAATATGTTAAGGAGTTTAACAATAAAGAGTACTGTAGAGTATTTTGAAAACAGAAATATGGTACCAATATTTTTATTGTCAACACCAAATTAAACATGTATTAACAATTTCTGATAAAAATGTGATATCAGCAATGTGTCTCTTATGTGAATTGCAACTAAAGTGTTGGAATTCTCAAATGGCGCCCTCCCAAATGGCGACTAGACATACTGTTAGGTCCCCGGAGCCATTTGGCTCCTAGCTATTTTATCCCAGTTTCTAACACTGCTTCTACTCAGAGAAAACCCATTGAAATGAATGGACATGACTGACTTGGGTCCATTCATTTAAATAAGTCTACTCTGAGTAGGAATAGTAAGGGATATAACTTTTTTATTTGTTACATTTGTTAGACACCAAATAATTGAGGTTCTCTGGGCAGTCTTGTAATTGCAGCTGCCTCTCTTTCTGTCCATGAGAGAGAAGATGTACTGATGAAATAGTACTTCGAGAAGATGTCATAGAGCTTTAGGTGATCTGGAACATAAATAATCCTCATGTATGAATACTGCCTTTTTGTAGGACATCCATCCTGTTTGAAATTTTGTCTGGAGTTGACGACAAATGTAAAAGCCTTAAGATGGCAGTGTATTGAATGCAAGACGTGCAGTGCCTGTAGAATCCAAGGCAAAAATGCAGTAAGTTTTAATCCCTTATTACAAATAATATATAATGTTTGGTCTAATTATTTAGGTCTGGTTGAACCACATTTACAGCCTAGTTGGAATTGCTTTTTTAAAAGAGTGAAAATGATAGCAAGGGATGATGGTTTGTTTGTTTTTGTCTTTTGCTAGTTACTCCATGAAAAAATATTTTTGTAAGATTACTTTTGTTTTCCCTCCATTTCAATTTCAGGATAATATGCTTTTCTGTGATTCTTGTGATAGAGGTTTCCACATGGAGTGCTGTGACCCACCTCTTTCCCGAATGCCAAAAGGTGATCTCTGAAAATGTTTTCAGTGTATATGGCTTGATTGTATGTATGTATGTTTTGTACATTCCATGTATATCTTGATTTTCAGTTCAGTATTATGAACTGATTCAGTGAATTATTTATGTATAAGCTATTCATTCTTGGATACATTGATGTGTTTGTGATGGAGGGTTCTGAAATAGTCCCTCTTTTTCTATGTATTCTTTATAGCTTCCATAATACAGTACATTTGAATTGTAAGATGGCCGTTCAGGTTCTTTTTTGTTGTTCTTGTCTTTTTGTAGCAGCTTCTGTAGCTGGAGAGCTAAGAATTTGTCACAGTATAAATTTGTGGCAGAGCATGGACCATTAGCTCAGATTTCCCTCATCTAAGTTTAATTTTCTACCAAATTACCTTTCAAATAATAGGACTTTTTTTAAGAAGTCCGTAAATATAGCTCACCTTCTTTATCACATGAATGCAAGAAAATGTGCTCACATTGTTGTTACCTGTAATGTTAAAATGGAAGGTGACAGTAACCTGTCAATATTGTCGGCCGATCAAAATGTGATTCTTATTATTGTCGTTTATAGTTCAAGCCACTAAAAACTTTCGGTATTGATAATGCTGGTTACAGCATTCTGATTCAGGCAATCAGTTTATTGTTATTGCAAAGGAAATGATCTTTTGTATCATCAATGTCATCTGTATTCTATTCTAATATTTAATTTAAAGCTTTTAAAAGTTAACGGTATCCTTAAAATAAACATACCAGCTTGTCTTCTGCACTTCAGCATGCTAGCAAAATAGACAAGTTGCAGTCTTGCTGTTTTGTAGGCCAGCAGTCCCAGTGACTTTAATTTACCATCTCTCAGCCTTAGAAATAATAGCCATTCCTAAAAGTCATAGGACATCAGTTTGTGCCTAGACTGGGTATTGCCAGGACCTGAGTCACAGTTGCAAAATCATTGTTTGTAGTCCATGGACAGTCATACAGATGGGTTCTGCAACTGCACTGTGCTATTGGAATATTTTTACCCCACCTACTAACAAGAGTTCTTGGCATGGGTTACAATATATTTAAAATACCATAAACATTGACAATTGGGGTGTTGAAATTCTTCAGTAGGTGAGATTGCTTTATCTGCTGCTGCTGTCTCGTGACTTCAGGTTCCTGGTAACAGACCCAAGAGCTGCTAGTCTACAAACCTCCTTCCTATCGTTGGATGTTCCAGCATCACTCTGTTGTTCATTGAGAAATTTCTAGAATTAATGGCTGGAACCTGATGCTCATGCACTTTCACCTGAACGAAATCTTTTTTGAATCATTAATGCAGGGATGTGGATTTGCCAGGTCTGCAGACCAAAGAAAAAAGGAAGGAAGTTACTTCAAGAGAGAGCATCACAGATAAAGCGGCGATACACAAAACCTATTGGGCGACCAAAAAATAAACTAAAGCAACGAATGTTGTAAGTGTTTTTGGGTTTAGCTTGTCTTCTACATTTTGGTGGTGTTGCACTTAACAGGCAGATGCTTACGATGAGAAATGGTTTCACTGCTGGGTTGTTCCAAGTTAGTACATATTCCTTCTACTAAACTTCTGGTGGTTCCCTGACTTAAAGAAGTGAGGTTACAGGGGACCAGGCAGAGGGCCTTCTCAGTGGTGGCACTTCCATCAGATGTAAACTGAAACTGTAAAACATTGGGAAGATGACATGTGGTACCAGTACCATGGTGCGTATATTTAACATAGATATAAAGGTTGAAATTAATATTGAACCTCTAGAGTGTCAATCATAGCTTGTTGAATCCATTTTAGAATAAATTCTGCTGTGGGAGGTGTGAGTAGGTGTTTAAAGGTGTATGCCATTTTGCTTAATGAAATGTACCTAACTAAATGACACAAATATTGTGCATTGCTGAATCATTCATCCTAAAAGAGTTGACTGTGCAGTGGCACTGTTTAATGGACCTTTATTGTGGCATTGAACAGCAATGTGAAATCATATAGCATCAGGAGCTTGTTAACCTCTGTAGGCAGATGGTTATTAGCATATATGGCACCAAGTGATAGGCTTTATAGTAACAGAGCTGAACTTCTGGCATTGAAATATTCGAACAACATGTGGGCAAGGCTTAGGAGATTTTAACTAGATTGTGACTGTTAACTGCTAGCCATTCTCAGTAATGGGTTGGAGTAGGGAATGCATTTGGGGCCAAATGGAGGGTTGGTTGGCTATTGGAGATCAGCAAACCAGATGGTTGCCCCAGGCTGCTCCCTCTCTAATCTGTTTATATTCATTACTTCAGTTTCGCCACTATCAAAACAAAATATATAATGCTTAACAATAATAAGATGATGGAAATGAGAAGAGAATACAATTGATGTGAAATAATTATGCAGCATTGTGTTGGTTTCAGTTTGATAAACTTTCCTGGTTGCTTGCATTTATCACAAATATAAGATATTTGGTTTGGTTTGGCGTTTGTTGACTGTTCTTCAGCATTAGCTTTAGGTTTCTGCATTAGCCTTTAGCTAAATCAGCACTTCCTTAATCAAGCTAGATGCACTTTCCCAGTAAAACTCAGTACTGCTTCTCGGCTTTCATGTCAAACCTTTCCCAGTTCTTATTTTCCTTTTATCATTTTTTATTTGTACCTTCTGCACGGTTCTTAGCTGGACTTATGCCCCCCCCCCTTAAATACTTACGCTTTTTAAAAACCTGAAATACACTTTGACCCATTTAGACCCTGTCTTAGCAGGACAGCTGCTTTTTGGAAATGTTCTACTGCATGGTCATCTATGCAGTCTCACATATCGTTTCTACAAACTGTGCAAAAATATTCAGGAATATTTAATCTAGGGACAGGAGCTCATGTACTTTTGCTCACAGAAGATTTTGGCTATTTGCCTTGAAGAGAGGGATGAATAACCGAAACCAAATGCAGTATCCAGTGCTTTTTTCTGGGGGTACACAGGGGAATGCATACCCTTAAACATTTTGTGAATTTAAGTTTGGCCTCATTGAGGGGCAGTATTTCAATATGAATAGGAAAATGAGAGTACACCTAAACATTTTTTTAAAAGAAAAAAACACACTGGCAGTATTTCAGGGAGCTTTCTCTATCTGGAGTTTATGTTTTCTCTTTTACATCTTTACTTTTGTAAAGGTCCCACTGTAGTTCATGTAGCTAGCTGACACTAAGTAGCCACACCAACTGCAACAGGACAAGAGTATGGCGGGCAGGCAAGGAAGCAAGTGTTGCAAATGGTGAGCAGCCCAGGCAAGCTGCTGAGGAGGGAGCAACATTGAACGGGACTAGGGAGCCTCAGAGAGCAATTTGCCGAACTGTTCTCTGAAGCACTTTCTACCATCCTCCAGTGACTTTTAAAGAGGGTGGGGATGCTTTGGGGAGTCATTTGTCTGAAACGTCCCCATCCTCCATTAAATGATGGAGCCCAGGTGAGCTGCTGATGGAGTGACATTTAAAGGAGGTGCTTCAGAGAGTAATTTGGACCCCCCTCCATTAAACATTTAATAAGTCGTGAGACGAGAGCTGTTTGGATGAGCTATGGGAGAAGGGGGAGGGGGTTTGGCGTGAGCTTTGGGGCCAGCTGTGGGGGAGGTGTTTGGTCAGGTGGGCGAGGGGTGGCAAAATGGTGGGTGGTTAGTGAGTGGAGCAAGTAAAAGTTGTGGTGGCAGCTCCTAGTTGCTCCATATAAGATTAGTGGAGCAACACCAGTTTCCTTGGCTGGAGCTCTAGAATGTTTCCAGCAGCTGAACTCATGTGAGAAAGGGCTGTGATGAGTGACTATAATAGTTTGCCTTTACAGTTGTTAATCCTGAGGCTGACCAGTCTCTTTAATTGTAGTTAAAAAAAGGAGAGGAGATGCGGGGGAGATGTGTATTTCTGGTTTTTGTTAATCTCTCTCTGCTGAGCACAGTTGTTGCAACTGCACTGGTTAATTGCACTTATTATAGTTCTTATTTAATAGACAGCGTGCTTTACAGCCTTTGTGCTTCTTGTCCTCACAATAACTCTGTGGAGCCGCTGTTATATTTACTGTTTTATGACAAATGTTGAGAATGTGGCTTGCCCCAAAGCATCGAGGAAGTTGATGGCTTAGTTGGTTTGAACACAAGCCTTAATTAAACCTTTTAACCCCCCAGACCACTCTGACGACCATCATTTAGTCTTGACACTATCAAAAATAACAACATATATAATTCTGATGCTTTTGAACTAACATGTATATCTATCTATATTTGGTGAGGCTTCACCAGCAGTATTTAGCTGTTAGGATGTTGTTTAGATTTTAAGCAAAGTAGCATGAGTAATTCATATGCAGTTTTGCTATCGTTTATTTTTATGGTTTGTTAATGCTGACTGCTTCTTAAAAATTTCCATATTTTTTGCTAGGTCTGTAACCAGCGATGAAGGATCCATGAATGCATTCACAGGAAGGGGGTCACCTGGTAGGGGTCAAAAGACTAAAGTCTGTACCACACCTTCATCTGGTCATGCTGCATCTGTGAAGGATTCAAGCAGCAGATTGGCTGTTACAGACCCCACCTGGCCTGGTGCCACCGCCACCAAAATCACCACCACCACCTCCACCTACATACCTGCCTCTACACTTAACGTTAACAAGAAAACCAAAGGGCTTATTGATGGCCTTACTAAGTTTTTTACACCGTCACCCGATGGTCGCAGATCACGAGGTGAAATAATAGACTTTTCAAAGCATTATCGTCCAAGGAAAATGGCCTCTCAGAAACAATCATGTACTTCTCATGTGTTGGCTACAGGTACCACACAAAAGCTAAAACCTTCTTCACTTCCACCCCCAACCCCCATCTCTGGTCAGAGCCCCAGTTCACAAAAATCCAGCACTTCCATCTCTTCTAACTCTCCCCAAAGCTCCTCCAGTCAGTCAAGCGCACCCTCCTTTAGCAGCCTTCCTAATAACAGTCAGCTAAAGGGACTCTTTGATGGACTTTCTCATATTTATTCCACTCAGGGACACTCTCGAAAAAAGGGGCACCCGAGTTATGCACCGCCCAAGCGTTTGCGTCGTAAAGCAGCGTTTTCTTCCACATCCAAGTCTAAAACTGCTTTCTATGGAAAGAAAGAGATTAGAAGTAGGTTTATTTCTCATGCCTCCGCCTCTGGATGGGGTATGTCTAGAGGACGTGCTTTTAAAGCAATTGGTCACTTCAAGCAAACAACCTTCCTTAAAAAGCGCAGGATTCTAGGCAGATTAAAGTATAAAGTGACCCCTCAGATGGGGACCCCCTCACCAGGGAAGGGGAACTTGGCAGACGGAAGGATTAAACCTGATCAGGATGATGGTAAGCAACAGGTCAAAGCGCCAACCAAACCTGCGTCCCGTCCAAATCCAAATTCTTATTTTGTCACACAGGTCTTGGCTACTTCTCTTCTGACTTCACTCTCATACAAAAGCAATGAACTTTGACCTTGTAACTAATGCTGACTAAATCTCCAAATTGTTTTTCCAACTAATGCTGTACCGCCTTGTTTGTCAGTTTTTTGCATATGTAGTGGCACTAGCACCCACCCCAATGTCTTCATAATGTTGCTTTTATGCCTTTTGTAGTAGCGTATTGGTAGCCACTCCATGCTGTCCCTTGCCCTTTCTCTGGCCATAGTGCTGATGGCATTTATTAGGATGACCATTTCAACTCTTCATTTCCCTCTCCTCCATCGCTTTTCCATGACACATTCCATCTGCTACACAACACTGGATTTGTACTGCTGTGAAATTTACTCTTCCCAGTTTTAAAATAAATCTTTCCTTTTTTCTTGAAGAAACAAAAGTCTTTATTCCTTGCCTTAGTTTCTTCTAATCTGTTTCAAATAGTTTTGCCTAAGATTGTTTTAGTGTTGAAAGCTTGTTTTCTTTTTCTTAGAGGTTCAGATATATGATTAGGATATGCAAAATCTATGCTGCTGTCTCAGTTGTTTGATATAGTTTTGTATTCAAAATGTCTTTTTTTTTAATTGGGTAGGAGTAGAGTGTAAATTCTAAGTTAAGGCATGAAAGAAAATGCTGCTGTTTGTCCTGGTCGTGTTTATTTAAAATAAATCTGCAAATGTTTTAGTAGATACTATAATAAAGATTTGCTACGTCAACTGTGGAAAGATCAGTGGGAAGCAGGATTTTAAAGCAGTAGTTGCTCAGGAAATGGTCTGGGAGCTACATTCTGATTGCAAAAGGTGTTTGTTGTATAATGGTGGTGAATAAACTCTCTGCTGGTTTTAAACAACAGGTACAGAAATCAAAATAAGCATCAAACAAGAAAACTCAGATCTGTTTCTGGTGGGAAGAAAGGATATTATTACAGAAGAAGATTTGGAAATGTTTAAGCAGGCCCAGGAACTTGCAATGGAGGTAAGATTCACATGTGCCAGCCATGTGAACAGTACTGATACGGTAACTTGTTGCTTGATATGAGGAGGAAATTGTGCTACTGCTTAGTTCTGCTTAATGCCCCTTTTATTGAGGCTAGTTTGTATATAATGGTATACATCTAATCTGGAACCCAAATATCTCATTAGGGTAAAAGTAAACTTGAATGGGAAGTTCTCTATATAGCTTCAGGCATGGTGCAGAGTTAATACGTTTCACAGCACTTTAGTGTCTTGAAAGAGGTCCTTATTTTTAAGGATGTACTGTAGATACTGGTAGTTTGTGCTAATTTTCATTCCTCTGTAAACAGATGTCTCTCCACCTAACACCTAACATAGTGTAATAGCCTTACTGGTGGAATGTGATGGGGGAAAATTCTATTGCGCTTTCAAAACTTTTGTTCTTTAATTGTGATTAATAGAAAATTGGTTGTAAAAATGGTGGAGAAACAAATGGACGCTACCCTTCAGTGATAGAATTTGGGAAATATGAGATCCAAACATGGTATTCCTCGCCTTACCCACAAGAATATGCAAGGTAAGGAGAATGAACCTATGAACTGCTTTATGGCAAACACCATCTCATAGCTCCAAAAATATTACTTTTACAACTTACTTGCAAAGCTTCTCAAATTCAGACATGCAGTGAAACCAGAACTTCATAACTTTCCTTCTCTTTCTTTCCTAGCTTGCATATTATCTTCGAATGTTGCTGTAAAATCAGCTTGGCACTGCCAAAAAATCAAAGATTAAAAATATATATTGGCTGCAGATAAGCCTGTTTCGGTACAGAATGCCTCATGCACGCCCTTTTGTGGCTAAGAAAAAAAGGCTAGCCCCAAATTACTTCATGCATGTCCCGACATGGAGCTTGAGATAGTGCTCTTAAAACATCAAAAATAATCATCAATAATTAAGAGTTCAACAGTGTTCAAAGTGTCCACAATTAGAAAATCCACATATTTGTAAAATGTAATTTGTTATTTTTCTTGGTACCAAAATTTTCATCTTCATAGTTCAACATTTTGAGACTATTTTGCCATGGATAGAATATGACAAGCCCTGCAAACAGTAATGTTGATAATAAATAGCTTCCTATTTCACAATATCGTGTCAAGGAATTGACTTGCCATCAATGTGCTCACCATCATGTATGCTCTACTTTTGCCTGAAATTGGGCCGCAGTTCCTCAGTGATCAAATAATGGTTTATATTTTCATCATTTTTTGGAGGGGTCAAAAGAAAAAGTTAAACAAAATTGGAGAGGCGGAGAGATTTACCTGAAAATCGGCAGGCTTCCACCTCCACCTCCTTTTCTTTTTAAAAAACCTTTCTCACAGTGGTGCTCTTACATACAGCCTAGCAGCTCTGTCTCCCCCATAACTCATCCCTTTAATGTTGGGAATGGTTGACAAGAAAGATTAAAGCGGATCATAGAAATGCCAGCACCTTTTTCTGTTTCTTCCCTGCTGCTAAGCAGCTGGAGAAAATGAAAGTGGGATAACTATTTTTTAACCATAAGAAAGAGATAACAGCTGCAGCTGAAGAAGTCAAAGACTAGTGCTTGTTTTTAAGGAGGAAATACTAACGTGGATTGAATGGCCAATAATATCCAGAACATAAAAAGTATCCAGTATGGCAAAAGTACTTTTGGATCAACCAGCGACTGTTGGTATTGTTCAGCAGTTGATGGTGGAACAATTAAGAATGATCAGATGAATGTTGAAGAGCAAGAAAATAAGTCAGACAATAATGGAATAATTGAGCCAGAGGAATATAAGGTAGGGGAATATGCAGAGGCTCCAGATCAAACTGATGAAAAGTTGGCAGGACTGGATCAAGAAATCATACTCAAGGAATCAGATCATCGTATGAAAATGGAGATGACCCCCATACAAGAATTTGGGGAAGTAGAAGATAAGATTACAAATGGTGATTTAGAGAAATATCTGGACATAGTGTTGATGGAGCTGAGAGGCGAAAAAAAAAGCTTTGGGATTTCACTCCTGGCCTTTCTGTAGCGTTAGCAGATTTGGAGTGAATTCAGAGAATGGTGATGTTGAAGTTATGGTATTGCCTCTGGAAAAGGACTGGAAAAAAGCAAAAATGGAAGGTCCTAGAGGAGATCGGGATACCATTGTAAACACAACAGAAAATAGATTACAGCAGGAAATAGAACTGAATACACAGAACTGGACACAAACTTGCAGATATATAATGAGAAACAAAAATGGAATAATACAACAGGAAATGGAATATAACAAGTAAGAGAACTGAGCATATGAAACTGGACATGAACAAGTGGATATATAACAAGAAAAAAATGGAATATCGGCTCAATGTGTTACATGGACAGATAAAATTATATTATTCAATATGGAGTAATGGTGGTGAGAATTAATAGAAGTTAAATTGAAGGAAAAATATGGTTAACATTTATTAAGAATGACAATTAGTCTTGGACTTTCTATGAGAAAAGGAAATAAATGATTCTGAGACACCTTAACTGGGAGGAAATATTGATTAACAGAAAGTGGTAGATGTTCGCATTGACCCAAGTTTTTAAATAATCATATTCTCTTTTATGTGACTGGCAGATGGAAAATCAGAGTATTTCTTTTCTGTTGCCTTGTTTCTTTTTTATTGTTTTATTTTTCTCTTTTTCTAGCTTCTCTTTATCTCGGTTGTCTCCTTCTTCCCTTTTTTCTGTTTATCTTCTTTGTTTTGTATCTTCTGTAAATGCAACTGTATTATTTAAAAAGTCATTTAAAAAGTTGGAAAGTGGGGGGTTGTTAATTGCAGGTTTTATTTTTTAAAAAAATTCAGGTGTTCATTAATTTAGATAAAGGCTGAATTATGAATACTGTAGATAACTTCATTCAGAATCATAACATTGATGTGTTTTCACAATACATATAACAATGTTCCAATATTATGATGGGATTTGACTTCACAGCTGGTTTATTATTATTATTATTATTATTATTATTATTATTATTATTATTACTATTATTATTATTATTATTATTATTATTATTTATAAATTTGCTCCCAAGTCCAGCTAGAATTTATGGGCACTTGGAAATACCTCAGCAGACCCCCAAAATTGGAGAATGGCAAGAAAAATTATTAAGTTATGTGGAATTAGCTAAATTAACAAATGCAATTAGAGGGGGCAGTAATAAAAAAATTCATCCAAAATTTGGAAAAAAAATGGGGAATATCTTAAAAGGCAGTGTCCCATGATAAAAACTTGGATTTTTAATATTCTGTACAGATCAAAATTGGGAAACTAAGTGAAGCAGTGTAAAAAGGTATGAGTGTATTAGCCCGGGAGGAAGACAAGTGGAAGTCGGTTTACAGAAGAAGGATGCACATATTGGATTTAATCTATTTATTTGATATATTCGATGTAGAAGTTTTTGGTTATGTATAATTTGTGTTTTAGGTATGGTTTATTTGTTTATATTATTTGTATTGTTTATATTATTTGTATTGTTTTTTTTGTTATATTTTTTATTTTAATCTCAATAAAGAATTTTTTTTAAAAAAGGAAATACCTCAACAGAACTGTTATGACTCCAGCCTCTTAATAAACAACTTGTTATGAAGTATGATATGTTTTAAGCTTGTCTGTTTTTTTATTTGCTTGTTTAATATATATAGTGCCCTGGTTGACTAAGAATGTTGTCTTTTTAAAATAAAAATAATTGTATACTAACTGCTCTGATTTTTAAACTTAACAGACTATCAAAGCTTTTCCTGTGTGAATTCTGTCTTAAATATATGAAAAGTAAAAATATTTTGCTAAGGCACGCAAAGAAGTGTGGCTGGTTTCATCCTCCAGCCAATGAAATCTACAGGAGGAAGGACCTTTCAGTCTTTGAGGTAGGCAGCATTTTATTTGTGTTAGTAGTACTGCAGGCTAGTTGAAGAGTAAGAATGTAGTAAATGTATTAATCTCCCCACCCACAACTATCCGTAATGTGGGTGTTCCTGACCCCCCACCCACCCAAGCGCGCACGCGCACACACACACACAATGTTTTTGGCTCCAGAGGGTACCCATTTCCCATGAGTTATTTGTTGTTCAAGGAGGAACACTTTTGATTTTAGTGTGGTTTTCCATCTTCTCCTGAAAGATTCCTGATTTCCCAAGTAAACCTGTCCCACTATGTTAGAACCCTGGAAGACCACTGATATTGGAAATCTATTTTAACCCTAGCAGAAGTTTAGAAGAATTGTGGTAGGAACTTCAGACCAGTAGTCTGTGTAAAAGGAAATTCTGTATTGTGTAATCTATTGCTGTACAGATCAGGCTATATGGTAAGATAAAGAGTAAATGATGGAAAGCAAGTAAGATAAATTGAAGAAGAAGGATACTCGTTCAATGTACCGTGTTTCTCATATTATAAGACACGTCTTATATTTATTTTTTCCTCAAAAAAACACACTATGGCTTATTTTCAAGGGATGTCTTATTTTTTTCCTCCTCCTCCTGCCGCGGCCGGCATTGCTGCTGCTCCTATCACTGTGTCTTATTTTCGGGGTATGGCTTATATTCCTTGAATGCTTAAAAATCCTGCTATGGCTTATTTTATGGGGATGCCTTAAAATATGAGAAACAGGGTAGAAGCATGCTTAAGAAAGAACACAAGGAAGTATCGACCTTCCCTACGTAAAGTAAAGAGCAGCAGCTATTTTACATCCTTTGATCTTTCTATCCATGTATTTAGGATCAAAGAAATGTAATTTGTGAAGAATTAATCTGAAAGTGACACTATTTTCAACTGATCTTGGAAACATTTTTTTCATTGAAGATAGTATTTGCTTTTGTATCTACCGTAACAACTTCTGATTGTATATAATACCAAAGTAACTTCCTCTTTGCAGACTTAACACTTCAGAAACTTAGAATAATGTTACTCACTTTATCCTCCATCTAGTACAACGCCTTCAAAACCCAGCAGCTTAGCGTATCTTTAATGATATGTTTACAAATTTGTATCTTTAATTTGAGGGGAATAAACTTTTGTAATGCCACAAATCAAAATTATATTTTACAAGTTACTTGTTAAAAAAATATTAATGGCCTAATATTTAATATAATATTGAGATTCTGAGAAAAATCTGGTTTTGTTCACTTTAAATATTATGTGCAGTGATCCACTTCCATACTTAAATATTAATATGCGAAATTTTCTCCTCCATAGGTTGATGGGAATATGAGCAAAATTTATTGCCAAAATCTTTGCTTGTTAGCAAAGCTCTTTCTGGACCACAAAACTTTATATTATGATGTTGAGCCATTCCTTTTCTATGTTCTCACAAAGAATGATGAGAAAGGATGTCACTTAGTTGGATACTTCTCCAAGGTAAAAGTTTGATCTTAACATTATGAGAATATCTTGCTTTTGTGCCAAAGCAATAACACTGCTGTTTTGGAATGCATAATATCAACCGGTAGCAAACACTGTTTTCTGATTACAAACAAATACAATGCCAGTATCATTTTAAGATCTCTACTATTCTCTGTTGGGCTTTATTTATCATTCTAAAGTATTTTTTCACTTTAGAATGTTTCCATCAGGTGTGACAAATCTCCTGTTTTGTTTGGCACTCCAGTTTTGTTATAGTTATTACTGTACTTGTTTTGTTACTCAGGTAGTATAGCATCACATCATGCCTTTTATTACTGTTTTCTCTTATTGTTGTTTAGTGAAAATTTAAGGTCTTCTCATGAGATTCCACCCCCTGTATACTCAGTGTCTACATTGTCATATATATATAATTTGCTCTAGCTATGTTCATCTTTTAATAATAGTTTGTAGTTTTGACAACAAGTGCTCTCCCCCACCCCAAGTTTTAATTCCAGTCTGTCTTGTGTCTGGTTGTTTATTCTAAATGTTTCTTAAACTGTGGAATGGGACGTGCCACTGAGCCTTAGGCCAATTTCAAGTGGTCCCAGTGCCACAGCCCTGGCCTAGTGTAGGAATGGCAAAGAAGGAGACAAGATAGAAGGTGCATATAAAGACAGCTTGAATAAGTGAGACAGTCTAGGTGGTTTACCGGTAGTTAAGTTACACTGGAGTTTATTCTGAGGTTTTCCTTGTAAAGAAGCAGCCGTCTTGGCTTGTTGATGCATAGTGGTTAGTGGCACAGAGGCACTGAGATTTTGAGTTATCCCTGTTAGTCCACTCATACACGTGGTCTGGATTTCAAGGAGAGTTCTGGGGTGTATTTGCCAGCATGACTTCTGCTCCCTGAAGATCCCACTGCACTGGCATCTTACTGAGTTTGGCTTTGTTTTAGGCAGCCGGTTTAATCTTTCCTTCTGCTGTTTTTGTAGACATCAAATTATATTTCTTTCTGGTCTGTGCCATATTCTGATGGAAATTTACTTGGTATTCAAAGGTGGATGCACCTGACTGTATGAAAGCAGCATGTGTTTCAAATATTACTTTAGATAAGCAGTTCTGTCAGTTAGAAGTATTTGCTGAGAGACAGATGAAATGCTGGCGAAAAGCAGTAAGTTATTTTAATGTGGCCATTACTTATGATCCAAACAGCTGTCTTCAGCAAACGTGTAGGTATCATCTCCCTTTTGTACATTCCTGACACAAAAGTCAGGGCAGCATGAGAAAAAATATATTCTTTCCACTCTCTGAATTTGAAATTCACTCATGCAGTTCCTTTTGTATTTTTCTGTTGTTAATTTCTGAGGTGTCATCTCGTAAAATAAATCTTTTTGGAAGATACATTTGATTTGCTGTCATACTTCACCAGCGACATTACTTTCTAGGGGCTTACTCTATTTTCGTATTGACCTGCTGCCTGTTTACCTTACTGGGCTATTTTACAAAGGCAGAGGCAGGTGTATGGAATTGCCCACTTCAGCAGTGTTTTGACATACTTGATCTGTTTCTCCTTCCCCCAGGAAAAGCTCTGCCAGCAGAAGTACAATGTCTCCTGCATAATGATCATGCCCCAGTACCAAAGGCAAGGATTTGGAAGATTTCTCATTGATTTCAGTAAGTGAATGGCTTTGCTTACAGTCATAATCCTGAGAGCTGCTGGTGGTTATGAGGATACAGCTACATAAAAACTTTATTTAACCTGTTTTGTTGTTCGTTTTTTTATCACCAGATAATGGGCTTTCTATTTCTATTTGTGAAGTGGCAGAAAAGCTCCCTCAAGTGAAAAATCTAGTGCCTCTGTTGTACTGCAGGAAATTGAGAATGTGTCTCTCTGCAGTAATATTAACTCTCAGAGCTATTACGCTGAATGAATTGTCTAAATTGCATTCATTTTGTGCTGCTCATTAGTACAAAGAGAAGCAATTATTTGTGATTAAAGCAAAGGAAGGTGTTAGTCCAAGGCATTCTCTAGTTTCCCAGTCTATTAACATGGAGTACATTTTAGCTGAACAATGCTTATGATGAGAGAGCGTAATGTTTCAATTTATTATTCTTTTTTTAAAGAATGTCATTAACTCACTTCTGAAGTAAAAGCTACTATTTGCTGCACAATATATAAATTGGTATTCAGGGTTTATATCTTGTATTCATCATGCAGTTGCCCATCTGACATAATTTTAAAAATGTTGGAGCTATTCATAATATTTCAGTATCCGTAAAAAAACAATTTGATAAAACAAATAGTATAATTCAACAGGCAAGTGCCACAGCTCAGTGATTTCATTGACTTTTTGAACTGAACTTTGAATTATAGTTTGGAGAGAGGCCATGAAAGCCAGGTTTTGGAAGCCATGTGTTAGTGCACCCAATTATTTTTAAAGCTTCACAGTAAACATATAGCACTGTATGTATGTGGTTGGCTTTCTTCGGTGGAGGGGCATACAAGGTGATTAAGATGCAGATCAAATATAAATCTTAAGAAGGGAGGTAGCAGCCAACAGGATTTCTTACTTGGCAGTTGCCCATCATGAGTTATTGCTTCATACTTAATGTGTTAGGCTTCCTGCTTATGATAGAAGGAGGCAGCCCCATCCCTTCAAGCACCCTGCATCTTCTGCCTCAGCAAGTTTTGGCAGATTGTTGTCACAGCAGGCACCCATTTTCAGGGAGATGTGTGTCCTCAGCAAACTCACCCACTGATACCCCATTTAAGGGAGACAGAAGGACAAGCTTCTCCAAGGCTTTTCTGGTTCCTGAAATTTGCATCTTTCTGGCTTCACTTGACTGGGAGGACAAGGTGTCTGCATCTATTTAAATCTAGATGTCCAGTGAATTCTTCACTCAGAAGGTGAACGAATCCCATAGAGAAGAGTGTTACCTTCCTAGAACTCCCCACCACACTCTCTCACAAGGGATGTTCACGGAGATCTGAACAACTACATATTTTGCCCCAGTGTGCTTTGGCACAGCCCAAGGCACAAGCTATGTTTGGGAAGGGGAGAAGGTTCCAGACTCACTATGTCCTACTATATATTGCAGACAGGGATTCCAACCTTTTACCAACAACACACTTTTCCTTTCCCCCCTCCCACTTCTTCTTTTACATCCAACCTGAGAGAGAGTTCTGTGAAACTCAAAAGGTAGCTCAGTATTTTGTGATTTTCAGCTGGTTTCTTTTTTTCCCCTTTTTTTTAAATGAAGCTGAAGGAGGCTTGGGGTTAAAAGGCCAAGGTTATATTAATATGGGGTGCAGGTGAATTTAAATGCATTGTATCATACTTGTTTCGAATACGAAACAGCAAAGAGTTTCCCAAACTCCTCCCAAAGAGCCTTGCTAAGGCATTGGCTCCCTGCTGTGCAGCATTGCATTCCTGTGACAGAACACAATGGGGACAATGCATTATGACAGAATGTCATTCATAGTGACATCCTTGTGGTGGGACGGGGGAGATGGTTGTTCCCCTCTAGTTGGTTTCAACCATTGCATTGTGGTAGGGGGATAAGGCCAGAAAGATAAAAGAAGAAAAGCAATAATCTGCATCATATTGAAAAGGGTTAGATGAAATTTGTTTAAATTTACTTGCTCTGCCTGAAAAATTACTTTAAAATTCCTATTGTGAAGAATGAATTGAGAATGTAATTGAGGTAGGGGGATATTTAAGCACATCTTGAGTTCTAATCAAAGTTTTATGCTGTTTTTTATTTGCCCCACCCTTTTTTAGCAGGGGGCCAGTCCACTGTCTCTCAGACCTTGTGGGGGGCCAGACTATATTTTGGGGGGGGGAAATGAACTAATTCCTATGCCCCACAAATAACCCAGAGATGCATTTTAAATAAAAGGACACATTCTACTCATGTAAAAACATGCTGATTCCCGGACCGTCTGCAGGCCAGATTTAGAAGGCGATTGAGCTGGATCCGGCCCCCGGGCCTTAGTTTGCCTACCCATGCTCTAGTGGAACAACATGACTGCTTACATAGTTTTTTTTTGGGGGGGGGTCCAAATAAATGGGTATAAGCTATGGTGGGCTTTGTTCTTCATAAGCAGAGGCTTCTAATGTGTTGAAGGGTGGCGTCAGTAAAATCATCAAAATTGTAATGTAGTGGAGGCTTCTCTGGGTTGTGCTGCAAGGCTTTAATAGTGAGCATCTATGTTGCACTTTTTAGGCTTTGCAGAATGTCCATAGAGGCCTCTGGTAGGCTGTGTGACAATATTGACTGATTTCATCAAATTGTAGTACAAGGGAAGTAAGGAGCAACAGCAGCCCCTGGACTTGAAGATCCACTTGTGGATTTATTTATTTAGCCAGTCGCTGTATAGCTAGAGTCCCTTGGGTGATAAACAATTAAAACACACTAAAATCCACAGCACAAAAAAAATCAATAAAACTAAACAGTTGCATGAGGACAGAAATTCAGGAGGGTGGATTAGATGGGTTAGACTAGATCAGGGTTTCCCAAACTTGGGTCTCTAGATGTTTTGGGACTACAATTCCCATCATTCCTGACCACTGGTCCTGCTAGCTAGGGATAATGGGAGTTGTAATCCAAAAACAGCTGAAGATCTGAGTTTGGGGAACTCTGGACTAGGAGGTCTCTGCTCTGCTCACAGAGTTGCCACCATCTGCAGCCATTCCACCTAGCTGAGTCAAAGAGAAAAGTCTCACATCAGGTCTTCCTCTCCCAGAACATTCCTGTAGTGATCACTTTACCTGGGCATTCTGAAATGATTTTTGTTCATTAGTTCATTTACTTTACTTTCCCCTTGCTCACCCGTTGCATCCTGTTCGCAGATTACTTGCATTACTTGTAACTGTAAACTTCCTGAATGGCCCTGGCAGAAATGCAGAATATAGATACAGTAAATGGTTAATAAAAAGTTTGGCTACTCTAGCACTTCACTATGTTTTTCTGGCTCAGATAATGCAGTGCTGTGTGAAGGGTAGATGTTCTGTTTAGTGTGTTAATACTTACAGCCCTTCAGTCTCTTTAGATACAGCAATTACGGTAACAATATTCTGAGGACATGTGCAGCAATCTATTCAAATAGCAGAAAATTATGTTCATAAGTGCAAGGGTTATATGAATTATTTCATACTGTAGGCAGTTCAGATGATCCTTTGGCCCTGAAGATGAGATTGGCCACATACACCAGGCTTACAGATACCCCTGTTGCTCTAGCAGTTGTTTCAGGGTTAGGGAGATACATGCGAGATCTTCCACTCTTAACTTCTACCAATGAGGAGTGGAGCAGGAATCAGATATGAGAACCTGATGCCCACCGTTCATGTTGCCACAGCCAGAATTTGGGTGGCCAAATAGTGTAAGAACAGGTATTTTCGCAAGTACTAATCATTTTCAATGATTAGTTTTATTTCCCCTTGATTTTGTTCCATTTCCCCTCACAATTATCCTGCCTGCTTGTGTTTTCTAATGGCTGTTCTTGCTGCACATCTCAGAAACACGAGTCTGCAGCTTCCACTTTCCATTTTGTGGACTTTCAACTTTAGTGGCACACAGACTGAAAGCTGTAGGACATCAATGCATGTCATTAGGCTGTATAATGAAGCGAAGAAAACCAGCATGGCAGTCCTCGTCGTGGTTTGCATATGTTGCACTAATAGCTCAATTTCTAACTATGCTCATTAATTGACTACCAAATTGAGCTCCATATGTTACTCTTCACAGTCCTGGACATGTGATCAGCTGGAATGAAATTCTGCCTAATCAAGGTATGCAAACAACTTTCAGTACGTATGGACAATTGAGAAAAGTCCTGGGGCTAGAAGGGTGGCCATTGACTGATACCTTTGAGGAAGACAAATAAGTAAATGATGAATACACCTTAAAATACTGTTGTAATTTGGAAATACCCAAAGGCAACTATTTTTAAACAGTCATTTGCAAGCTAGCGAGAACAGCATGTTAAACTTCATTTTTTAATAAAAAAAATTAATTTTTTAAAATTAAACTCAACAATTTAGCTTTCCTGTGCTTATTTAAATATATTACCCAAGTAAATGAAGGAGCGTCTCCACCCCCATCATTCAGCCCAGACATTGAGGTCCAGCTCTGAGGGCCTTCTGGCAGTTCCCTCACTGCGAGAAGTGAGGTTACAGGGAACCAGGCAGAAAGCCTTCTCAGTAGTGGTGCCCGCCCTGTGGAATGCCCTCCCATCAGATGTCAAGGAAATAAACAACTAATCTGACTTCTAGAAGACATCTGAAGGCAGCCCTCTTTAGGAAAGTTTTTAATGTCTGATGTTTTGTTGTATTTTTAATATTTTGTTGGAAGCAGCCCAGAATTTACAATAAATAGTAAATTGCTGATAGCCCACAGCCTATCTTGAAATTGTGGTAAAGATTTGGTTGTGCTCCACGATCAAGTTCTTGCTTAAATAGGGACAATGAGCCATGCCAGCCAAGAGCCTCTTCAACTGCAGTAGGCAATCCCTGTGACAATCCCTGACCCTGTTGAAATTTCCAGGACAGACTAGTTTTCTGGTCCGAGCAGCAAAGTGATCCTTTTCCTGGTGTCCCATGTTCCTGCTTTGCTTCAAGGACCATATCTTTCTGTAGGGGCAGGAAATGGATCTGACTTTATTTATTTATTTATTTATTTATTAGTTGTGGGGTAAGGTTTTATGCACTGCGGTCAAGCTCCTTTCTCCTCACACTGACTAAATCATGGCTTAAAGCTTAATACACTGGGCATTGAGCCACAAATATTTTGCCAAAGAGGGCCATTTTAACTTTCCCTCTTATTTAGAGATATTGAAGTATTAAAAATGACTTTTGTACTGAAGTGCAAGCAGAAGAGTGAATAGGCTTTCCTACCCTATAAAAGCAAGTCAGACCTACAAGTCAGGTTCTGTCTTGTGCTGTCTAGGAGAAAAACTAAGTGGCTCTAGTTTGAGCTAATAAACACAGTTCCCAAATAGAATAATGAGCTGCCAAAGATTGGGACAATGGGATGACTCTGATCAAGAAAATCAATACTCTTTCCCTCCTTAGCATCCCACCAAAGGTAGGGAGAAGAAATGTGCAGCCAGTCTAAGATGACGAAAAGAACGAATGCTTACTTTTAGGGAGCAGCATAAAGCAGGAGGTGATTGCCTCTGTGTGTGTTTTTAGCTCACTCTTGCCTTTGCAAACTGCTTGGTTTCATCCTACTTGCTCAAAATGCCATTTGTATTGTATAGTAGACAAAGGAAAACGTCAATGAACCAAAATTAGCTGGGTGTTCCTTCATGCAAAGGTAAAATTTGTTGTAATTTTTTGAGATTTGAGCTATAGATGGTGCGGATAGGACCTTCCACTCAGTACATATGATTCTTTCGATTCTGAATGCAAACTGGGCATTGAGATGCTGAGTGCACATAATGAATCAACTTTCTTTGTCCAATCATTTTCCGGGTGCTGCTGCTTGTTGTTGTTGTTGAAGGCTCTGAAAAGAATGAATGGTTGGTTACTTGTTTTCTGCTTTGTTCTTCATGCTTAGATTTTACTGGTTTTTATAAAAGGACAGGAAATGTAAAAATAGTTTCTAGATTTTGAAAACAAAACCATAGCATGTAATACTTTCCTGCAAGTACTCCAAGTCAGACCCCAAGCAGACTGATGCCTGATGACCAATCGTCTTTCTTACTCCTGCTCATTATGTTGAAGCAACCTTCAGATACACTTTCTCATTCTGTGACATCGTGTCTTCTTTTAAAAGAATATGAACAGGAATCTACACAACAGTTTGGATGAATGGCAGAGAAACAATTTTTTAATGGATTGTTCTCTGAGAATGTAGATGTCTTACCTGGCTGACACCATGTTCATTAAAACTCCCAATGACATTAACTTGGGACACTACCCATTTTTTGTGACGTGATTGTGATATACCAGTGTTCATTCTGCTGGCGCTGTGTGCCATGCAGTGAGTGGGTAAAGCACAAACGGAGAGAAGCGAGTTGCCAATTGTAAAAAAAAAAAGATACATTGCCACCCACTTTATCACTAATTTTTTAACATTCCAACAGTAGAAGCACTAATGAAAAAGGGATACAGATATCTTGTTGAGAGATTGGTATTTAACTGTGTATTTGTACAGGGGGCAAACATTGCTCATGCATTTCAAATTTAGACGCAGCCTCTAGTTTGTCAAATATAATCACTGGTGAAGTTGATACAGTAGGATTTCACCTGTAACAATAGAGTCTCCAACTCTATTGGAGAGTCTGAGTGTCTCCAACCAGTGTCATCAGTTTTGTGCTTAGGTCATAATTGCTTCAAGTCTGTCTTAGTGATGGGGCATGCTCTGTATCAGAACAGATGGGAACATGTGGAGTGATTTGCTGGATCAGAACTCCCACCTATTACTTGTCAGATCCCTATCTCGATCCATTTCAGGCTGCTTTCAGATCTAGTTTCAGAAACAAATCAGTCGGGTTATCTTTTATCAGGGGAGGGACAAGGGGGTGTATGACCTTGTTGCTCTTACTTAATCTCTCAGCAGCTTTTGATGCCATCAGCCATGGTATCTTCCTGGACCAGCTCTGTGGTATGGACACAGTACTTCAGTGGTTGCATTTCTACCTACAGGCCTGTTTACAAAGAGTGGCATTGGGCGACCGGCGTTGCTCACCTGGCCTTTGCACTATGGGAGCACATAGAGTGCTATCTTCTGTGATGCTTTTTAACATCTACTTGGGAGCTGTCATTAGGAGATTTGGAGCAAGGTGTCGCCAGTATGCCGATGACTCAGCTCTATTTCTCTAACATCCGAATCAGGTGAGGCCGGGCGTTCCTGGATCAGTGTCTGGAGTCAGTGATGAGGGCCAGTAAACTGAAGCTGAATCCAGGCAAGATGGAAGCCCTGTGGATGAGCGGTTCCCAAGTTCAGGAAATAGGCCAGTTGTCTGTCCTTGATGGGGTTGCACTTTCCCTGAAGGAGCAGGTATGTAGTTTGGGAGCACTCCTAGATATAGGAGGCACAGTTGTCCACAGTGGCCAGGAGTGTTTTCTCCCAGTTTGGGCTGGTACACCAGCTACAGCTGTTCCTGTACAAGAGTAGCTTGCCACAGCGGTGCAGGCCTTGTTAACCTTTAGAACAGGCACCCCCAAACTGTGGCCCTCCAGATGTTTTGGCCTACAACTCCCATGATCCCTAGCTAACAGGACCAGTGGTCGGGGAAGATGGGAATTGTAGTCCAAAACATCTGGAGGGCCGAAGTTTGGGGCTGCCTGCTTTAGAATGAACTATTACAATGAACTCTACATAGAGCTGCCCTTGATGAAGATGGTGAATGCTGCAACCCAACCTTTGGCTTGAACAACCCCACATCAGCATATTACACTGGTGCTGAAAGCTCTGCACTGGCTCCCTGTATATTACTGAGCTAAGTTCAAGATAATTGCTGTTAGTGTATGAAGCCCTAAATGACCCAGAACCAGGCTGCCTCCACATACATCATTTTATTTGTAAACCGCCTTCCCGTAGTTAAAACCAGGCTCAAGGCAGCTTACAACACGGACAAAATTACATAGTTACAAATAAAGCAAAAAACATCACAAACAATAAATAAAACCCATCAAAAAGTACACAACCAAATCATAACAAGATTAAAAATAAGATACAAAATAATAATAATAATACAGTGGCAAAAAAACCCAAACAATGCCCCAACCCAAGATTCTGTTGAGCTGTCTCAGCGTTTGTTGCTGGAGTCAGTTAGGGCCCCACCATCCCAGGCTGGATTGGAAAAGTCGTGCAAAGGAGGTCTTTCAGGACTCGGGGACTGCCTTGTCCTTTATACTAGACCACTGTGAGCATCTAAAGAAGCCCTCTTGACCATCCTGTGGCAGCCACATGTTCGTTCACCTTCTGCTTAAGTAAAGTCTTTCAGCAGTATTTTGAACCGCTACTCCTATTGAAATTAGATGAGCACCAGCAATTCTGATCTTTTGTCAACTGTTAAAAACATTTTTGCTTCCATCAAGCATTTTTAGAGAATTGATTCAGTTCATTGTTTGTCATTTGGTGCTGTATTTTATTTTATTGTCCTTGGTATACTCCACCACGATACTTTTCTTAGTAGTTGGCAGTTTATAAATATAAATAAAGCTCAAGAACATCAAATTTTCATTCAGAACCAATACACCACTCCATTTGTTTGATCCCCTTTAGCTCTTTCCAGACAAAACACGAGCTGTAACCAAGACTTACAACTCATTTGCCCAGGTCCAAACTATGGCTTAGCTCATTAAATCACAGAAATAAAATCACCTCCATGGATCTGTATGTGAGTGTTGTATGTATTGTTTTATTACAAAATGTATGATATCATAAATATTGTCCTAACGTAATAGGAGGCATACTTTCTTATGTTTGATGTGCTGTATAGACATCTCAGTTTCTTGTATAATATCAAGTAAAGTACTGCAAACACCAATATGAACACCGCTTCTAAAGAACTGTTTCAGTTTTTATATATAACTTTGCAGTTGTCAAAACACATTTAGATCCAGTGGCACCCCATTGTCATGTAGGTCTTAAAGAACTTGTTGCTTTTTAAAGACAACATTGAATCCATTGGGTTCATTAGGGCAGCCAATCACTTTTCAGTCATGGGTGGCTGATATTTGTGAATAGTGTATAATTGTCTTGATGAACCAACTGGGCTGTGAATGTCATTCTTAAAGATACATGGCTAATTGGTTCATCCAGATAGTCGGCAGTTACAGAACCAACAAAGGTTTCTATCTATGCTGGTTGGACTGTCACGTGAGAAGAAAGAAGACGTGCTTTTGGAATTGATGTTGTCTGCTACCAATTATAAATCTTAAGGTAATGACCAGCCTAGTATTTTTGTGTTTTATGGTTAAAAATATGCAGCCATTTTCCCTACATGCCTATCTCTGCTTCTACCACTCTCCTGCCCCTGCTCCAAGACAGGAAACTTAAATGAGGATCTTAGTGGTTGATCCTGGGAAATAGTTTCTGACCGAAATCAAGAGTTATGTTGTGTTTATGTGTCAGATGCTAGATAAAGGGAGGCATTTCCCATTGAATGGGTGCTAATGGCCCACAAACATTGCAGCTTGCCAGAGAGAATGATTCCCCTCTCTTTCCCCATCCCTGTGTTATTCTGAGGGGTTCTCCTAGCTCCCCCCCAACCATTTTCGGGGGTGGGGGTGGAAGATCCATTGTGCAAACAGATGTCTTTTTCCAGGGCTTCTGCTGATAGGGGCTGTTAGGCAATTTCCCCCAGAGACTTGATTTTTCTGCATAGGCTTTTTTGTGAATTGTGGGAAATTTTAACAGCTGTATGCAAATATTTTGATAGTTTAAGCCCTGGGAATAGAAATGGGCCAGAGCAGGGTATATCTAGCTAGCTTTGAAGCATGATAAACTGGATGTCAGATACCATGTTAAAGTTAGCATTTTGCAGAAAGTCTGCATTGTTTATCTGCTTGTGTAGATTGCAGAAGAATTTTATCACAGATTAAAAAGTTAATGATAGTAAAATGAGCTGCCCAGAATAGTTGCATTAATGAGTTTTCTTCAATTTTGTTCTATTCTAGCCATAGTGCTGCTTTTCTAATTGACTAATCCACGTGATGAATGTAATGAAATACAGTATATGGGAGGGTATGGAGTTCACTGCATGCTTTGTGAGCATGGAAGCCCTAGATCTTATTCTTGCACTATTGAAGCATTCTGGATGACAGAACAGGTTGAAGCCTTTGTCTGAGATCTGGGAGGACTGAAATTGAGATCCATAGCTCCCTTCTTCACCCCAGTCTGTCAGCTTTGATAGTACGGAGCTTAATGGATCTTTTGGTCTGATGAAATACCTTTACATTTGACAGATTAGTATGACAAAACTAGGAATTCCATGGTGATCTGGATTGATCTTTCTAATTAAGATAGGTGATTGGGCTAGATTGCTAAATGTTTGTTCCTCTGGCTAACAGCTTGATTACAGACTTTAAAAATATATAGACCTCTGGCAGTCTTGGTCTAATGCCATATATTCCTTTGAAGAGAAGGCACCAGCTTCATTTTGTCTTGTAACAAGCAATTGTATCTAACAGTTGTCTGCTGCAGACATAATACTGTGCTCATTAAAACACAGCCAGCTTGGCTATTCTCCAATTAGGCTATAGATTCTTGAGGAATCCTATAGGATTAAGGATATCCATTGCTTAGACAAGATGGATATTACAGCATTGGAGTGATCTATTTAACAGGGACATGTTGTACTTATTTCAGATACTTCAGGATAAATACACGAGCATCCAAGATCAATGTTTTTTATTTACCTGCAACTTAGATCAATTATTTGGAATCTTTTTGGTAAGTTTAACTTAATGGATGTAACTTAAATCACACAACCAATTAACTAATGTATGCTGTAAGTAAATTGAGCCTTGTAGCTAATGTGTTGTTGCTTTCCGCGTACTTAGGTTGACATTTGTGAAGTTGCAAGTGCTAGAGAAGAAGCTGCCTTCCTCTGTAGGAGCAGAAAGTCACAAAGTGTTGTGGTACTTTGTTGTACTGTGAGCTTCTGAAAGACTACTCCTACCTTCCTTTATAAGTCCATAGTAATTCTCCAAGCCCCAAAGTAGGAAGGTGGTGAATTTTGTCCAAAAGAATCCTACAGGCCAGAGTGCAAATTTGGGTAGCTATTTATAGTCTACAGAATTTCAGTTATTTTGAAGCAGGTTATATTTCCTTTAAGCAGTACAGTTCAAACTTTACACCTTCGGGGAACAATTTCTACATTGACTTTTCTGCAACAGACGCCTTGTACATTGCAGAGGATTCTGAGACATGTTTTAGTTCATGCAGATAATTAGGGCACTGGCCAAGCCTCTTGGGCCTCACCATTTAGCTCATGTGAATTGGGTGTGCCCTCAAACTCTCCCAGCTCTCCTGAAGCTGCGCACTAGAAGGGAAGATTGGGAGCAGTGGGCATATCCTGCTTTTTTACCGAAAATAATGTTTCTTTGAAGAACCCCAAAAGTTCCAAGGAACCCTAGGACTCCCCAGAAAACAGTTTGAACAGTTTGCCATTCGGTGTGTCATTTTTAATAAATGCTCCTGTTAGCAAGCTATTGCTCATGTTAGAAAACTACCGGTATAATAGGTTTTGAAAGTATTAGCTCTTTTGAATTTTTGTTGTATCAGAACTTGAGCCCATAAATATATGTCTGTATGATGCTGTATCTCCAGTAGTAGATATTTTCATTTTGCTGAAAGTTAGTGTAGCTTGGTGGCTAAAGTGATGGAGGGAATCTCTGATTTGAGTCTCACTTGGTTGTCCTAGTCAACCCACTATCTCAGCCTCATTCCAACATCTATAATATGGGGGAAATAATGCTGATTTATCTTACAGGCTTATTATAAGAATTACAGCACAATAATTCATGTGAAGTGCTATGTAAATGTTGAGTGTAACAAGCCAGCATTCTGAGAGATGTCAAACCTCATGTTCAAACATCAGATTTGTTTGATAAATTGAAACAAAATCCATTTGTCAGGAGAAGGGGTCGGTCTAGAAGGGGTCGGTCTATATGGGTTCACAACCTAAGCTTTACATTGCGCATATACTTGAGTTGTTGTTGTACTTACAGAAAGAGTTCCTAGTTCAAAAAGTCATGTGACAATATTAGAAGTTGGCAGGGAAGAGAATCTTGATGCCTAAATTGTACAGAAATTTAATGTACACCACGATGAAGACTTTAAAATACAGTACTAGGAAGCTGTAATTATTTATTAGCTCTTTCATTGGATAGTCCAACATGGATGCATAGAAAAAAATACTTGCCTGGTGTTAGTGCTAATAGCAAAGTTCATTTTATAAATATACTATTAGTGTTGTGTGTATGTCATTATCTTTGCTTTGTTTTTATACTTAAGCTTCTTCATATTCTGAAGATTTTAACAGGTACAATATATTGACGTTAACATTCAGAGAAATATTTGTGATTACTGCTTCCTTGTTTGGATAACTCATTTATTTGGATTTTATAAACTAAATGATGGTAAGGATATGTTTTTGTAAACAAACAAACAAACAGGTTTTTTATAGCTGTAGCTATGGATACATTTTAACACCTTTGAGTTCCTTGTTACATTTCATTAGAAAAAGCATGTAGGACAGAGAGATCAATAGGATTATCTTGGATTCCCTGTTGACAGCCCTGCTTGCAAGCTTCAGGGTTCATGTGAATTAAACCAAAAAGGTTTGTTTTTTTGTGTTGAGTTCCCTCCCTAAAAGGATTTTTCCATCTGGTCAAAAATAAAAATTCAGATGTGAATGTTCAGGTCATCCTCCTTTGTATATATTTTGTGTAATGATTATGCTAATTTCCAGTTGGGAGACTCCAAAATACAAATTCCTCCAATTCAGAAAGTCTCATCCCGTTTTTTACCTTGGTCCAGGTCCCACTGAATTTTTATCTGGCTTGAAGTGAGTTTCCACTCTACTGCTAGCCAGCCTTCTCTACCAGTTCAACTGTTCCTTTCCAAGGAAAAACTTAACTCTGAAAAGAGAGATGAGTGACTCTTGGTGTTGTGGGCTTCCTAGGCATGTTTTGGAAGGGAGCATGGGATTTGTAGTTTTTTTGTAGAAGGAAGAGAATTTAGGACAATCCTGCTGGATTAGATGCATGACCCATCTAGTCCACAGCCCTGTTCTCACAGTGGCCAACCAGATACCTGTGGGAAACTTATAAGCAGCATCTGAGTGCAAGAGAATTCACCCTTCCTGCAGTTTCCACCAACTGGTATTCAGAAGCTTACTGCCACTGACCAAATCCCATGCTCCCTGGCAGTAAACAATATTTCTGAGCATGCTTGAAAGCAATAGCATTTATTTAGAAATAGACCAATGTGTAATCTTCAGCGAGTTTTCTCAGTGACCAATTACTCCTCCTTTTCTCAAAGTGAAGGGGTTGTGTTTTTCTGTTTTGCTTGAGAAAGTGTGTGGGGAGTAGCAGATGAAGGGGTATGTGTGAGCTCCATCCATTTCTTAAATAAACTTTTTTTAAAAAAGCCTGAGGGAAGAATGAGTTTTGAGGCAAGCCAAGAAGAGTTCACTCATCAGTACAGTGGAACCTCGGTCTTCGAGCGTCTCAGAAGCTGAACAATTCGGAACGCGAACGCCAAAAACCCAGAAGTAATTGCTTATGTTTTTGAACATGCCTTGGAAATCGAACAGCTTTCGAGGCGCGTTTTTCATTTTTTCCCCATTGACTTTGCAGCCAGCCCATTGATTCTCAGTTTTTGAACATTTTGGAAGCCAAACAGTCTTCCAGAATGGATTGAAAACCGAGGTTCCGCTGTACTTTGGTATGAGAAACTTGAGAAAAATATTCTCCAGTGTTCTTTGATGTTGCTGTTTGCTGTGGAATACTCATTTTACTGTTGCTTTGAATGGCTATTATTTTAAAGGATGGGTTCTAAACACTTGTGGCTGATTGCATTGGTGACATATTTGTGATTTTTGCCTCCGCCTCTTCTGCTAGGTTACTTACTTTCTAGAAGAGAGGGACAAGCAGGATCTCCTGAAAAGCCACTCTCTGATCTGGGTCGTGTCTCCTACTTAGCCTATTGGAAAAGTGTCGTCTTGGAATATCTCTATTGCCATCATGAGAAACAGATCAGCATCAAGGGCATGAGCCGAGCAACAGGAATGTGTCCCCATGACATTGCCACCACCCTGCAGCACCACAGCATGATAGACAGAAAAGAAGAAAAGTCAGTAAACATTATTGTTGCTTGAATAGCTACCTTCTGAATTGCAGCCCTGTTGCCTGCTTCCATTTTATACATTTTGCTAGCTTTTGATCTCCCTTTTGCATATGAGAAGCCCATATGATGAGGGTTTACAGTCACAATTGTGCCTGTGGAGGACATTCTGGATTCAGAGAGGCTCCTTCATTGGAACTGCATAGACAAGTTAGAAAGTACAGTATAGGTAAGAGAAAGCCTGTTCATAAGCATAGTGTTTCTTTCGGCCACTGTGGCTTTCAAAAACGAAAAAGTGTCAGTACAGTCAGGTGACAGCAGGAATATATTTCCACAGCCGGTTATTTCCTGGGAGTCTGTGCCCTATAATGATCCCACGTAGTGAGAGGGTAGCACTTGCCACCGTCTTCTGGGAAAAAGTCTTTACCTCCCAGCACTATATATGTCAGGCAGCAATGTGGACATGCCCCCTTACATGGAGCAGGTATTACAAGGTAGACCTTCTTCATTGGAAACCACCTTTGAGAGAAGAGGTATGCAGAGTCTTTCAATCCAGAACTGAGTAGCACATCCATGAGTTGTTTCCCTATCTCCCAGCACACACACACACATACATGCCCGTCATTCCCAAGGAGAGACTTGTTTTCTAAAGAAAGAAAAAAGATTTACTGGAAAGTTCAACAAGTATCTGTCCTTCCTTCCGCACCACCATTTTCAGTGTGGATATATAAAGAATGAGCTGATCTTGCCAATTCATCCATTCTCCCACCCCCCATCTTCTCATTTTATTATTGGTGTTTCATCAAACCTCATGCATGTTTGTACTAGGTAACCTGTTGTAACCTGTTTTGACCTATTCTGTCTTCCTAGCATAGTTATGCTATGATGCTTGATCTGTGGCTATCTTAATTGTCTGTGGACTTCAGGCTGTTTTATTAATGGGAGTAATAGACTGTTATAAATGGCTTCTTTTCCATAAGCTGCCTTGAGCACACTCTCGTGGAAAGGTGGATATGCATTTAATTAATAAGCAAGCTCCCAAATCGAAACTTGTTACAACTAAACATATGCTTCCATCTGCTTTATGTATATTTTTATATTTCTTAATATCTGGTGTGTTTAAATTGTAGATTTATAGTAATTAGAAGGGAGAGACTGATTTCAAACCACATGGAGAAACTGAAAACCAACCCACGCATGAATGAAGTAGATCCAGAAAGCTTGAGGTGGACTCCTCTTTTGGTTCCTAATGCAGCAGTTTCAGAGGAAGAGAGAGAAGCTGAAAAAGAGGTAATAGGGGGGGACACACACTAAGTCTTCTAATGTAATCCTAAACATTTAAGTGGATATGTCTAAGACAACTGGTGTAGCATATTAAGTGATAGGAGATGTTGTAGCTGCTCATACGGCAAGCTGGGTAATGGCACATCATGCTCTTGGGTTTATTTATATAGCTCCATTGATCTAGATAGTGCTACATAGTAGCATAAGGAAATGACAAGGAGCTTAAGATCTAAATTTAGACAATGTGAGGAAGTGAGGCAGAGACAGTGGAAATGAACCTGTGGAGATGAATACAAGCAAATGTCATTGCACATTATGAGGCTTTATTTCAATTGGGGAGGAGGCCTTAAGGGTTAAGCCAAAGACCTCATGGAGGGAGGGAGTTTTGAGGTGGGTCTTGAGTAAAGAGTGATAGAGGAATGATACCATGTCGAATTAGCATTGTGAATCTTCTAAGAAGGAGTTGTAGGCAAGAAGGAGCAGGACAAAGAATTGGCAGGGTAGTTTCATTTTAAGAGAGTAGAAAAGTAAGGGCCATATAGAGCTTTGAAGAGAAGGATGAGGATTTAGTGCTGGGTGTGGGAAAGAATGGGAAGCTTGTCTTAATCATCTGAATAATAAGAGAGTGGCGAAAGATTTTATCAGCAGAGTTGTGGATAAAGGTGAGCTGTTTGGAATGCAATAAGAAAGGGCCAGAAGGAGGGAGGATGCAGTAGTCAAGGCATGAAGCGGCCAAGGTATATCCCAGAATTATAGCCAATAGCACAGAGAGGAAAACGTGTGCTGAATTTTCATTACAGTATTATATTATCTGGTGTGAAGGGGAATGGCTCTGACACACATGATATGAGCAGCAAAGGAAGGGGAATAATCAAAATTAAACTCAAGATTCTGTTCCTTGTTTCACAAATAATTGGTGCTAAGCTATAAAAATAGCATATTTCAAGAAGTGAAATAGTGTAAGCTAGTGGACTCCAGTACTATCTATTTGTTTGGAACAAATGCTTGAGAGAGAAGTTGTAAACCTTGAAATTTGGAGTGTGGGTATAAAGCCTGAAAAACCTGAAAGATCAATATGGAATAGTTTTTATTCTGCCCCCACCCCCTTCTAAAGTATTATTACATGCATGGACTTGAGCCAGTTGGGTGCAGTGCTCAAAAGCTTATGGTGTCAATCAATTATTTTGTGTTTATGAAGTTGTTCAAAGTGATCCATGTCAGAGGGCTTGTAATGTAGTGCTAGAAGAACTAAAATCAATTTGTTGCTTCATTAATAGTGCTAAATATCCCATGGAATGCAGTCTTTTGGGATTTATTATCCTGACTGTTTTAGAAAAACCACCAGGATGAATTGGCCTAGATGCTGTTGCTTGGGTAGCTTTCAGCACTAATCAGGGTTGACTTATTGTAACTTTTTTTAAAAAAGCTGAACTAAAAGAATAACAGCTAAGCACTGTTTTGGTGACCCATTATTTTAACCTCTCTGCCCCTCAGGCTGAGCGACTGATGGAACAAGCAAGCTGCTGGGAAAAGGAAGAGCAAGAGCTGTTCTCGACGAGAGCTAATAGGCAATTGCCTGCAAAAGTGCAATCTAAAAACAAGTATCTGCGACCTCCAGAGAACATAACAGTATTAGCAGAGCGAGGGCAGTCCATTGATCTACCAAAAGAAAGCAGTGGGGAGGAAGAAGAAGAGGAGGAAGAAGAAGAGGAGGATGTGGATGGGCATCGTCAAAATTCTCCTCCAAGGCTGGCAAAACCTCAGATGCTTGCTGTGAAGAGAAAGGTCAGTTGTTTTTTAAATTGGGGTAGACTCCACTGTTACAATGACAGTCCAAAGACTCTTAACAGGACTTTGCACGCCGTGGACTCATAAGGATGCATATGTTTTCAATAAGTAACTAAATCTCTGTGCAATAATCTATTTCACAGAAGACAAAACATGCCCAACAGCTTGAGTTGAAGACAAAGCAGAAATGTAGTCTGACCACTCTTTTGATCCAACATTTTTATTCTGTAATCTGATTCTGAATACCCATTTCACGGAAGATGAGCTGATTAATTTCTCCAGATCAGCCCTAAATTCCTTTCTCTACTAGAGGGGCCAGTTCAAGGAGTCCTGCTAGCACAATGGGACTTCCCTCTTTTATGCAGCCTGAACACCCCCAAAATCTGCTTACGAGGGCTGGAGGAGAGGAGATTGTTCCATCTGACAAGCGGAAGTGCTTGCACTAATTAAGCAATCATAATAGTGCAACATTGAACTCCACCTGAGGTCTTTCGGATCTGATTTTGGAGGTGGATGCATTTATATTTCCCTTTCTATCTTAAATGCCTGCCTTTCCTGTATGTTGTCTAATAATTTTCATTCCATTTAGACTTTTACCAATAAAATCAAGAGCTGTATAAAAATATTGCCCTCTGCTGGTTGCCATTCAAATACCATATATTTGTTTTTTGAAGGTTCAGTATGCTAGTCTACGGCATAGTAGAATTCAGGAGTACAAAATAGGTTAGGTATTAGCATTAGGATGCTTCTTATGTGTCTCACCCCAGTCCTAAATTAGCCCTGTCTGAAGAAGTACCTTCTAGTCTTGGTCATGTTCCCTCTTTTTCTTACTAGCTAATACATTGACGTGCATAGTCACACCTTTTGCATTGGGCATGTGGGTTAAACCACAGAGCCTAGGGCTTGCCGTTCAGAAGGTCGGTGGTTCAAATCCCCGCGATGGTGTGAGCTCCTGTTGCTTGGTCCCTGCTCCTGCCAACCTAGCAGTTCGAAAGCACCTCAGAGTACAAGTAGATAAATAGGTACCGCTCCAGTGGGAAGTAAACGGCGTTTCCGTGCGCTGCTCTGGTTTGCTGACCTGGAAGCTGTACGCCAGCTCCCTCGGCCAATAAAGCGAGATGAGTCTTCCGCGACTGGACCTAATGGTCCGGGGTCCCTTTACCTTTTAACTACCCTTTGGTCTCTTGCTCACACATAGTAACAGTTTATAATCCTAAATTAATTCAATATCCACTAAACTATGAACTTTGAAATAGCACAAATACTGTCTTTAGCATAGCTTTTAGTTGGCTTTCAATATTTACAGTATTTAGAGAATCTTCACTGTGAATATTCAGATTACATTTCTGTGTAATCTAAGTTGTATTTACAGGTAGGTAGCCGTGTTGGTCTGGATCGAAGTAAAATAAAAAAATTCCTTCAGTAGCACCTTAAAGACCAACTAAGTTTTTATTTTGGTATGAGCTTTCGTGTGCATGCACACTTCTTCAGATACCTTCGCATCTGAAGAAGTGTGCATGCACACGAAAGCTCATACCAAAATAAAAACTTAGTTGGTCTTTAAGGTGCTACTGAAGGAATTTTTTTATTTTACTAAGTTGTATGTGCAGCTAGAGTTAAATAGATTATAAATACGCATTGAGGCAACTATGGTATTGTTTTGGCACCAGTAGGTTGTGTTGCCTTAGTCCACATTGTTCTTCACTGTGGTATACACTGGTATTGGTGTTCTTATTCAATAAAGTATTTGGTGGAGATGTTAGCATTTGGCAGCAGCTCCCAAAGCACATTAGAGCTGTTTTTGAGTGAATAACAGAGATTGAGATTTAAATGTGGTAAAGAGGAATGTATGTAGAAGAGTTAGCTGGAACAGAGCCAGTGACATTTGAACTGTCCTGTAGGCTGGATTGCCGTGAGTATACATCACAAAACTTGTTTGGTTTAGCAGAAAGGATGTTGGTTCTTTGCCCAACTTTCACATTTTTAACATTATTTTTAGAGACCTTTCATCTTGAAAAAGAAAAGGGGTCGTAAACGCAGAAAGATTAATAGCAGTGTTACGACGGAGACCATTTCTGAAACCACAGAGGTTTTGGATGAGCCCTTTGATAACTTGGAAGAAGAGCAGCCCATGGCACGGCTGGAACCCACTTGTGAGATAGATGGGGAAGAGGATGAATCTAAACCTGAGACTCAAGAAGCGTTCCAGTGTCAGTCTGAGGAGAAGGAAGAAAATGAGCTGGAAGAGGAGGAGCAGGAGAAAGACAATCACTGTTACCAAAACGATACTCCATGCAGAGGTGAGTGCAAAATAGATTTTGTCTGCAGTTCTGTATACATGGAACTGGAAGCAAACCCCAGTGAATTCAGTGGGACTTGCTTCTGAATAAACATGCATCGGATTGAGTCTTCAATTGTCTTTCACAGGCTGTTTTCACATCAGTTCAAAGGAATTAGACTTGTGATAGCTTTGGTACCATTTGTTAACATATACTTTGCAGCTTGTTGTTTAAACTGTGAAGCCCTTTTGACAAGTGACACTTGGTCCTGTGTCTTGCTTTTATTGAAATTCTGGATAGCTTCTTAAATTTTCTTTCTCCCCTTTCCTTAAACTGCAATTTAGCCATTTTAATCTGCAAGGTTCCTTTTCATATTCTGTAACCAACTCCTTGTGAAATTTCTTTCAAATTGAAGAATGCTTGGTCCTGCCACTGTAGAATAAAACAGTTTTCCTTCAGTGGATGAGAGGTTGGAATATTCTCTCCTCCACTGGGTAGCGCTGGCTGGCTGGCTGCCTACAATTTATATCATCTTCCAGTTATTCCAACATTCACTAGGAGGGCTTGTCTCCTGTGCTTTCCCTCCAGTGTTCTCTTCAGCACAACAGTGGAGTGGGCTGCTTTCCTCTGCTTTCTTTTTGGCCTTCCTTTGGCCCGTTCCCTTACTTTCCCCAAACCTGTTAGTTGGCAGAGAAGGAAGGAGACCAATGTGCAAGGGAGCAGAAGCTACAAAGCTAGCACAGAGAGAAGCAGCCACATGCCAGCAGCTTGCTCTGAATCAGGTAAAAGGATTGGGTAATTGGGATGCAGCAAGCATGCAAATTGGCTCACATTGAATTGAACAGACGAGAAACATCAACAGAGGGCTACGTTTAGTCGGAGGAATGTGATGCTGCCATTCTGAAGGACTTCCTGTAGAGGGCCCCCACAAGTCAGTAACTGGCAGTCTTCCTCTTGAATCTAGGGTCTCTGGAGTATTCTCAAATGACTTGACCTCTGGTACTGCAGTTTCCTAGCCAGTAGAGTGTCTTCCCACTTCCTTGTAGTCATAGGCAGTTGGAGTCACCTAGAGAAGCTGCTCCTTCCCCAAGGACAGGCAGCCAAAGATCATGCAGGTTGCAATGCAGGCACAGAGATCTCTCAATGCATAGATGTCCCTAGGATATTGTTAAGTTCAATGGTTGTGTAATAGAGTGCGTTCCCTGGGCCCCTATTCCACTCCAGACCTTTACAGTAGCTCCTGTAGTCCCACCAGGGAGGACCTCATGTGCAAGGCTGCTTCTACAACTGGAGTGGGGAACCTGTGTCCCCCCAGGTCTGCTGGACTCCGTGACTACAGGCCATACTGGCTGAGGCTGATGGGAGTTGGAGTCCAGCAACATTTGGCTCACTTTTATTCTACATGCTTGTCTCTCTCTGCACATGTGAAGGCCTTGATTGGTGAATCTTGCCATAGATTATGCTTTTCAAGTTCCCAGCAGATCATCATGGATAGAAGCCTCTCCTTTCAGGAGCCCATTTCAACACACTGCCTGTAGTTTGTGGGGAGAGGCTACCCATTGCAACACATTACTACTGCTTCAAGCCACAGGCTTATCCTCTCTGCCTTCAGCTACAGATTTGAGAGCTGTCCTTTTTCTTGAAGTCTGTTTTAGCATATACAGTATGAGGCAGAATGCTATTGACAATACATAGATGGAATACTAACCCTCAAAAAACAACATATAACAGGCATCCCCAAACTTCGGCCCTCCAGATGTTTTGGGCTACAATTCCCATCATCCCTGACCACTGGTCCTGTTAGCTAGGGATCATGGGAGTTGTAGGCCAAAACATCTGGAGGGCCGCAGTTTGGGGATGCCTGACATATAACAACAAGTTCCCAAAGATTCTGTTCTTACATGCATATGTTGTGGACTTTTCCAACAGCACATACGTTTTGAGACAGAATATTTAGAGAAGTCAATGTAATTACTGGTAAAAGAATTGCATTATGCTCCAAATTAGCTCGATTAAATATACCAGATGGAAACAATAAGACAATGTTATATAAAGAATTTATATGCTAGCAGGAACTGCTTACCAGACATTGGGAAACTGCTCAATAAATATATTTTGAACTGCGGTACCGAATGTTGGGGTGCTGCCTCTCAATTGCAGTGTTTAGGTAATCAAAATAAAGATCATTTTTACAATGTGGCAAAGTTTTGTTCACTATATAAACACAAATGCATGATACTTTCCAGCAGCTTAAGTTTACAGCTGGCTGGGGCCAATGGGAGCTTCCACTCAGAACAAATGGAGGGTGCCATGTCAGAGAAGACTGCTCCAACTTACTAGGGCTAAAACATATTGGACATTTTTTCTCCATTGAGATAATCTATGCGAACAAACAAGCAAGGGCATGTATGCTCCCATGCTCTGATGCCTGATCTCTGTACTCATGGCAAAACAAACTTCCACACCTCACTTGATAATGCAGTGCTGTTCATTTTTTTCCCCCATAGGGAAATTGTATTTAAAAAAAGAAAAATGTCACACATGAAGAAACCCTTGGGTTCCATGACTGGGTGATGGATGTGCCAATATTTAGTTCTGTAGCCCTAGGTTTCTGCACTCAATTTGTTGAAGGGTTACTGTTCAAAGCTCATAGTTCAGCTTCAGCTGAATAACATTGCTTAGCTTTGGATGCTAAGAAACAAACATTTGTTTTTTCCTAAAACCAGACAGCTTTGTGAATCTTTGCAAGATGATCCATTCTCCTTCCTTGTGTTTGTAAAGTGCATGGGAATATGTCTACTGCTAGCATAGATTAAAGTGAAACGTTTAAACTGAGGTGTTGTACAGTTTAATGCCTTTAGTTTGTCCTCTGAATGTTGGATCTGATAAGAAGAGGCTGAGGTTTATTCTATATTACATGCTTGTTACAGTTTGCTGGCATTTAGAAAGCACTTCAGCTGAGTGTGGTGAACCCCCTCTTGAGTACCGTATTGGCCTGAATATAAGCCACACTTTCCCCCCAAATTCCAATCGTGAAAAGTTAAAGTGCGGCTTATATTCGCGACCTTACGCCACCGGCAAAGCGGCGCAACCCCCCCCTCCAGGAATCAGTGCAGGGCAACAGTGCCCAGCCCACCCACCACTCCTAAGCCTCCCCCAAGACGCCAAATTTTAAAGGTGTGGCTTATATTTGGGCCAATAAAGTAACTACTGCTTAATTTTTGGTTAAATTCTGGTACTTAAGAGACTTAGGGGGGAAAGCAGAGAAAAAAAGATTTTATTTTGCAGAACAAGCTTGGTAAAACAAAAGATGTGTCAGGAGGTAGAAATCTTTCAAGAAACAGTTAACTTATTTATATATCTATAAATATATAGATATATAAATCTGAAGAAGTGTGCATGCACACGAAAGCTCATACCAAAATAAAAACTTAGTTGGTCTTTAAGGTGCTACTGAAGGAATTTTTTTATTTATATAAATTGAATTCAATGGATGGTACAGGCTTCTAAACAAGGAATTATTCCCATGATTATTTTTCTTTATCTTCCATTGTCCAACATGTATTCTGTGCTCAAAAGTAGAATGTGACTCTGTCACAAAGAGGTGCCAGCTTGTGAGGGCGATTGGAGGGACGGTGTTGTGCATGGCACAATGTCCTGACGTCAGGAGGAGCCGAGGCGGAGCTGAATGTGATGGCCACATGGCTTCAATGGCCAGTGGCTCCTTCTCTACCTCCTCCTGGTGCTGCCACCAGCAGGATGCTGATTCCACCCTCCTTCCCCCCTGTGGAAGGAGGAGAAGGAACTGGCCACCAGCGCCACACTCAGATATGCGCTCAGCCTCCTCTGCTGAGCTGGCGTCCCTGGCGTAACAGGCATGCATGCATGCCATACATATATACATTGAGTTTCCCGCTCAGAGATGTTTTACAGCAGTTTTTCACTATATTTGAAGATGGCAATTCAGGTCTGCTTCTCTTTTTTTCATTTCTGACTATGCTTTCTTAAGACAAATGTTAAGGAGGGTGTTAATTATCCTTGCAGTTTAGGAATATTCAAACTTGATTAGGATTAGGGAGACATGTACTTCACAAGCTTCAATGGAGTTGGTTGGCCAGATATGTAGGTCAGAAATACACCTGACCAATCACAAGTATAAATGATACTCATGTTTTGAATGTCTTAAGAATGTGCATTCAGTGATGAGAAACAGACACTTGCCAAATAAAATAGTCCTACCGTAGTTTATTACATCTGTAAGAAACAGCACAGAGCAATCTTCATGTGATCTTCGCAATATAAAATTATTTGGCTGGATTTGATCACTATACAGGATAACAAATGTGACTTTGCATAAATGTGACCACTAAGCCTACATTAAAAATACCTCTTCTGTTTTTGTAATCTGAACCTCTCTTCCATTGTAGCTTCCCTTTTTTAAATTTCAACTGTTTCAGTGTAAAATTTCTAAAACCAACGAAAGCAAAATTGAATGGAGGTGGATAAAATGTGCATTTGTACAAGTAGCAAATTAATTGTATGCCCTTCACCAGCAATGTGCACTTACATCAACTGACTGTAGTGAAAGAGTCTAGAATGGGATAAATGTTCCATAGCTATCCCCGTGTGTGCATGCATCAATAAAAGCAACATGAATTTCCATGTTTAGTTAATAGTAATAAAGGTAAAGGGTTACTTCTTCTTCTTTTTTACCTAATAGCAATATTTGTGCCCTGCTTTTCTGTTTAAATAATAACCAAAAGTGGGTGGTGTGCAAACATGTTGCTGTTAGAGATGGTTAGAATAAGATGGTTAGTAGTATATATTTTCTTTGACTAGGGTTTTGTTAAGCAGTTAAGAATAACATGATAAACTTATTCTCTTCTCTCTCTCCCCGCCCCCAATCCCCATTTCTCCTTATCCCACAGCTAATGCAGAAGAGGATGTAGCCGTCCTGGAAGATGATGATAAAGACAATCCTGAACCTATGCTATGTAAACAAGGATGGCCTAAAGGCGTGAAGCAATGTCCATCCAAAAGGAGACAAAACAAAGAGAGAAAACCAGGTTTTAAACTTAATTTGTACACTCCACCTGAGACTCCTATGGAGCCTGACTATCAGGCATTGGGAGAGGAATTGAAAGAGATAGCTGAAAACAACGCATGCCAGGCGTCTGCTGTTACGGAGGAGGTTAAGAACACTGAAATCGTCCTTCCACAAGAGGACGAAGCGAGAGATGCAGTATCTGAGTATCTGGAGTTACCCAAGACAGAACAAGCAGAAAACGATTTAGCAGAAGTAGAAGAAAACAACATAGTAGAAGAAATGGAAAGTGTGGATAATCAAGATAAAGACGCACAAGAGGAAACGGAAATGGATAAAGATGAGCCTGAGCATTTAGAAGAGCAGGAGGAGGAAGAAGAGCAGGAGGAGGAGGAGGAACAATCTCGCAATGAGGATCATGATGCTGATGATGAGGATGAGAGTCACATGGGTCCAACGGAAGTGGAAACTCAGGTGGAAGTACCAGCAGAAGCTCTCAAAGATGTACTTGGGAATCAGGAGTCTTTTTTAGACCCAAGTGAACAGAGTGGTAAATCAAGCCAGGAAGACTTAATGGACTGTGGCGTTGACCTTGCAGCTGAATGTGACAGCGAGCACAAAGAGCTTCCTGCTATTCCAGAGCCTGTGCCCGAGTTGGGTAATGAAAATACAGATAATAAAAACCAAACTGACCGTAATGAATTAAATTCTGCATTCAAGGACACAAATGCTGAAACCATGGAGATAGACTCTGAAACAGTGGAGGCAGTGAAGTCTCTAACGCAGGAAACAACGGAACAGGAAGATGCATTCCAGGATTGTGTAGAGACTCAAGAGGCATGTCGAAGCCTGCAGACTTACGCCAATACTGACCAAAGCCCACAGATGACCACACTGGATGACTGTCAGCAGTCTGATCACAGTAGCCCTGTCTCATCCGTCCAGTCCCATCCCAGCCAGTCAGTTCGTTCTGTTAATAGCCCAAATGTGCCTCCATTAGAGACCAGTTATGCTCAAATCAGCCCCGATCAAAGTGCGATCTCTGTGCCCTCTTTGCAGAACATGGAAACCAGTCCCATGATGGACGTTCCTTCTGTTTCCGACCATTCGCAGCAGGTTGTCGATAGTGGATTTAGCGACCTGGGTAGCATTGAGAGCACAACTGAAAACTATGAAAACCCAAGCAGCTATGACTCTACGATGGGCAACAGCATCTGTGGAAACAACTCGCAAAACAGCTGTTCGTACAGCAACCTCACATCTAGCAACATGACTCAGAGTAGTTGTGCGGTGACCCAGCAGCTGTCTAACGTGAATGGAAGCTGTAGCATGATGCAGAACGCCAGCATCAACTCTCCCCCTCCTTGCAATGTGAAGTCGCCTCAAGGCTGTGTTGTCGAAAGGCCCCCGAGCAGCAACCAGCAGCTTCCGCAGTGCAGCATGGCTGCTAACTTCAGCCCACCTATGCAGTTAAATGAAATCGCAGAGAGTGGCAATGCCAACCTTGGCTTGTATGAAAGAATGGGTCAGAGTGACTTTGCAGCAGGGCATTACCCACAACCGTCGGCCACCTTCAGCCTTGCCAAATTGCAACAGTTAACCAACACACTTATGGACCATTCGTTGCCTTACAGCCACTCAGCTGCTGTCACTTCCTATGCAAATAGTGCCTCTTTGTCTACTCTTAGTAGCACAGGACTCGTTCAGCTTTCTCAGTCTCCTCATCCAGTTCCAGGGGGAGGCCAGGTCCAGACCACAATGACTCCGCCCCCTAACCTCACTCCGCCTCCCATGAATTTGCCACCACCCCTCTTGCAGCGCAACATGGCCACATCCAATATTGGCCTGTCCCATGCCCAAAGACTGCAAACGCAGATGCCTGGCAAGGGCCATGTTTCGGTTAGGACTAAGTCGGCCACTTTGCCGTCGGCTGCAGCGGCAGCAGCTCACCAGCCACAGATTTATGGGCGAACCTCGCAGGCAGTGACCATGCAAGGGCCTGCACGCACCTTAACCATGCAGCGTGGCATGAACATGAGTGTGAACTTAATGCCAGCTCCAGCTTACAATGTCAGTTCCGTAAACATGAACATGAACCCCCTTAACGCTATGAATGGGTTTGGTATGTCCCAACAGATGATGAATGGAGCCTATCATGCAAACCATGGTTATATGAATCAAACAGCCCAGTACCCTATGCAGATGCAAATGGGGATGATGGGAAGCCAGCCATATGCCCAGCAGTCAATGCAGACTAATCCCCACAGCAACATGATGTATACCCCGCCAGCACATCATGGTTACATGAATAGCGGCATGTCTAAACAGTCTCTGAATAGCTCTTACATGCGTAGGTAGGATCTGGGGGGAGTGGGGAGGGGAGACGGTTGGTGTACCAAACTGGCATGCTAGGATTTGACCGGCACAAAAATATGTCCTTTTGGAGAATACGATTTCAAAACCAGCAATTGGTGTGAATGCAAAAACATTTGTAGGCACCATTAAAAAAAAAACTGTATGCAGCGGAAGGCCTTATATAAATGTGTTCTCGTTTCATTTGTTTTGTAATTTTGCTTTGTTTGCTTTTTTGGGGCGTAACTGAAGTTCTGTGATGATGAAGAACTTCGTCATTGTACTGCAAACACGCGAAACAAGCTGATGGTTCACAGCCATGTTTTATGTGCCTGCTCCCATTTGAAATGTGGATCATAGTTTTGGAGTATATCTGATGTTGTGCTGGACTGTGAGCTTTCCTCCTGTTCTGTCCTTCCCCTCCCCATCTCCTCCACCATGTAAATGCCTTTTTGCATTGCATTCATGGACTATTTTGTTCCTCAAGGTGACACTTTCGCATGCCGCTAATGTCTTTGTTAGTGACAGTGCGTTTCGTAGTACTGTACAAGTGTTGTGCTTAACAGTAAGCCATTTCTTAATTTGTGATTCCCCCCTCCTTGATTAGGTTACCCCAGTTTAAGGGGTTTAAAAAATTATATTTTTGTTAATTATATTTTTTAAATCTTGTTTTAAAAAAGCTGTGAAAGTTATTCCAGTATTGATTGAGTCAAACATTTTAAGTGCAACCCACTGGGAAATTCTCGCGTGTCAGCTGTGCTCTTGCACAAATATGGTTATTTTCTATGGGTCTGGCACAGGAGAGAGTGCCCTGGTGGATTGCATTCTTGATTGGTAAATATTTGATGTAAAAGTGAGCCCTGTTTTTGTTCTGGTGGCAGATCCCCTCTGGAGTAGGGGGAAAAGGCAGCTTACTGTTTTGTTTTTTAATACAAACCTTATTGATAAAAGCATATCAGTGTTTATCAAGTTTTTGAAACATTTTCATATATGTCCAGATACTTGGCAGGATTAAAAAAAAAGTGAATTTGGTGTAAAGTTGCTATTTTATGGAAATGCCTCTAACTTTACATTTTCATTCCATCTGTAGATTTTTCTATCTTTATAAAATATTGGAGTTATTTTTTAAGAAAAGTAAATAGAGCAGTAGCGTGTGAATAGATCAAAAGAAGCTTCAAGAGCGCATGTATAAAAAAAAACACCAGAAGGTATTTGTGTCTGTTTATATGGCTTCCTTTTTTTGTAGCCTTTGTACCTGTACAGAGTGACTGTAAGGGCCAAAAAGTGGCTTGATTCATGTATAAAACTAGACCCAGTGACACTATTTATGTTACCTTTTTAGCCAGTCACTTAAATAAAGCAAAGACAAGCTGTACATTTTAACATAAAATAAATTATGATGAGCCATTTTTAGCCTCTTGTGCTCTTGTCTGACGTGCGTAGAGACCGATGAGCCACATTGTCAATTCTTCTTGGTCGCAGGGTGCGGCTCACAAGACGGGAATCTTGCAAGCCTCCTTGTTTTTGGAAGCCTTCTGTTGCTTGGCGGTATATCTTTCGATGCCTAATGCGGCCCACTGCAAGGAAAGTGAAGAGTTTTAAAATCTGAATCGACCAAAATATTTTATTAAACGTCATAGATGGCAGTAGAAAGCTTGAGTGATTGTCAACAGTTGTGCTGATCATATGTTAGCGGAGGGGAAGAAGAAGTGGAAGATTAAGTCTCCCCCCTCTTCTCCCCCCCCCCAAAAGCATATGTTTAGTTCAATTGTATTTCCACTTCTGAGTCAGTTGGGAAATATCCATGCATATATGCATTTATGCATTCCCTCATTCGGCTAGAAATGCTCATCTGCTTTTGCAGGCATATTGCCTTACAAGGAAAAGAGTGATTAAAAAAATATGCACCTTTCTTAAGTGTATCTGACATGTCCAGCAAGGAGTCTGGAACACAGGACCCCAGGAGGCCTGAGTCTGATCTGCAGATCCATGGGGAACCAGCCTCGCAGGTCAAGATCCATAGAATCATAGAGTTGGAAGAGACCACAAGGGCCATCCAGTCCAACCCCCTGCCAAGCAGGAAACACTCATCATCATAGGTTGCTCCATAACAGCTATGAACTTTCCCCAGATGGTTTACAGGGATGGTTACTTGAGTCCACCGGATTGACTGCAATCCCAACAGGTTAAGGTTATGGTGAAGTGTATTGTTCCTCTGTGTCGACCTGACAGTATCTCTGCTGATAATGGGGTCCAGGCCTGCCCTCCCCCTCTGCTTCCTCTCTAGCTTTTATCTTTGGGTGGGGGACACATGCTGAACCTTCCCAACCCTGGTGTTGGTACCTCCACACCACTCTCACTTCGTTTGTAGCCAATGCTGTGGCAGAAATGCGAGCTAGCCTTGAGTGGTGTGGTGTCTCCTGATTGTTAAAAGTTGAATGGATGCTTACAAAGATTTTAAACATGACTCAAAAAGCCCAGCAGAACTGATGTTCATGTCAAGTAAGTGATATGGTTTTGTGCTCGTTTCCTCTGTGGCTTAGCAGTTTTGTGGGACTGTGCCTAGTTGTGGTAACTGCAGGATACACAAAGCAAGTAGGCCACAGCTGGTTTATGCAGCTTCCGGAGAATTGTCTCAAGATAGCAGCGCCTTTGGTCTCCCCATCTCCCTTGTTCCAACCATTTGCTAAACCTGAGAGTTTTGGAAGGAGGGGGTGGGGACTGAACATTAATGTAACCAGTGGGGGAAGGGGTAAACCTAGGAACTGAGAATTACGGTAGGTGCAGCCAGGGGACTACCGGTAATTAGGGATTTGAGAATAAAAGAACGGGAAAATCAATGGGAGTGTACAAAGAAAAATCACCAGGAAAGGAAGTTCTGGGCTGGACTGATGGTGGCAACAGGAAGAAGTTGTAGGTCCAGAGCTCACGGCAATACACATTTTGACAGGCAGCTCTTAAGTTAGGGAACTTTAACCACTGTTGTTGTTTTTTTCAAATTCCAAATGAGTGCTGTGGCCAGGGTAAGGGGAATAGGTGGGTTGGCACGTTGGGTTTAACAATTTTGCTGTTGGGAAAATGTAATTAATTGGAAATGCTACTTTAAATTCTTGCAGAGATTTCTTTTTTATAGCACTTGCTCTGACACTTTGCAACTTTGTTTTGACTTTAAAAAGAAGAGAAAAGCCTACAGGCAATGGAATAGATTGTTGAGATGCTTAAATGCTTATTGAAAAATGTAATAAAGCTGATTTTGGTGGGTGTCGCTTGTTGTAAAATTAGGGATTCCTCCTTCTCCCCTTCTTGTGTTGAAGCACTCTTTGCTTTCAGAATGGCCCTACATAGAGTGTGTTTTTGCATGCTGCAGTGAGAGATTTTACTTTCCTGGGCTCCTTGATCACTGCAGATGGTGACAGCAGTCACGAAATTAAAAGACGCCTGCTTCTTGGGAGAAAAGCAATGACAAACCTAGACAGCATCTTAAAAAGCAGAGGCATCACCTTGCCTACAAAGGTCCGTATAGTTAAAGCTATGGTTTAACGTGTGTATGGAAGTGAGAGCTGGGCCATAAAGAAGGCTGATCGCCGAAGAATTGATGCTTTTGAATTATGGTGCTGGAGGAGACTCTTGAGAGTCCCATGGACTGCAAGAAGATCAAACCTATCCATTCTGAAGGAAATCAGCCCCAAGTGCTCACTGGAAGGACAGATCCTGAAGCTAAGGCTCCAATACTTTGGCCACCTCATGAGAAAAGAAGACTCCCTGGAAAAGACCCTGATGTTGGGAAAGATGGAGGGCACAAGGAGAAGGGGACGACAGAGGACAAGATGGCTGGACAGTGTTCTTGAAGCTACCAACATGAGTTTGACCAAACTGCGGGAGGCAGTGGAAGACAGGAGTGCCTGGCGTGCTCTGGTCCATGGGGTCATGAAGAGTCGGACATGACTAAACAACAACAAGTCTCCAAATGCAAATATAAAGTGGAGTACAGTAGTATTTTTTGAAGCAGCTGTGACTGATGGGACTGCTAGATGTGGGAAAATATGTACTATTGCTCAGCAGTACACATCAAGCAAATTTATGCAGCAGCAAGAAAACACACATATCTATTTTGAGTGTTGGGTCCTGATACTCTGTGTTGAAGTGCTACAAGTCCCAGACAAAGCATCAATGTGATCTGTCATTGTCTTGTATAGCAAGAGCTCTGGGTACACTTTGGTGGCAAACTCTTGCATGAGTTCTATAAATGAATGGGAACTGAGCAGGAACATAGTTTACAGTGTTGAATAGAAATCATTCTTTGCTGCTGAAAGAAAAATGCCTTTTTCTCACAAGCTGGGGGGGGGGGACGGACTTAAAATACCAGATACTTTGTCTTGAGCCCTATTATGAATGGAAAATTCCTCTACCATTTAGGAGACATTTTTCTAGCTGTCTGCTAAACTGTGCTCAGTATTTAGTTGTTCAAAGGGTCTTAGCAATTATCTTGTCTTTCAACCAAGATTTCTTCGGTAAAGGTTTGTGGTTCTGAACACAGGAATCAAAGATCAGCTTGAGTGTTGCAGCCTGACTTTGGGTTCAGGAAATTCCACTACAGAAACCCCCTTGCCTTTTCACACTCCTGTGGCATCACATCATGCAGAGGCAACCCAATGTTTACTCTAAGTCTACCTGCAACATGGCCAATCATAGCTCCTCTATCAGGGTACCTGTAAGATAATATTTCCAAGCGCATACTTTTGATGCATTTACACTTCACAGCTTTAAAAAAATATACATTAATGTATGAAAGGATCCTTTGGTTATCTCCTCTTAGTTGATGAATCCCTTGCAAGATTCTGCTGAATCATTACTTGAAGTCTTTTGTGTCAGCCTCTTTTGCAAAGTTGCATCAGCCGTCGGAGGCAAACTGAGGCGTAAAGTTCAAAGAGCTCTTGTTTGTAGGGAAAATAGATGGGGGAGAAGTGTATGTGTAATTAATGTTGAAATGTAAAGACGTTGCCTGTATTAACAATGCTTGGCAAAAGTTTTAGATTCTCGTTTCATCATTTTTGGACCCTGGTCACTAGGAGAAGTATTCCAGTAAGGGGGATCTAGAAACTGGGATTATTATTATGACTCCATTTTATTGGCTCTACCCCATGACCTAGACGTGAGCCTCCCTAGTACCTCGTGTTGTTCACATTGCTAGAAGCATCAGGCCCTTATATGGCACAGATTGGCCCTTAATCATTGGCTGGACTTGCTTAACTTACACAAAAGTGCAATTGTTGTTTCCCAGAATGAAAGGTCACTGGAAAGTGGAACATAATGGATGGAGGTGCTGGCTGTTTTCATCACAGCTTTTAGTATTTCAGCGCTCATGCTGATTAGAGTGATAGAGCTTTCCCTGCCAAGGTCCCTCATTTCCCTACCTTTGCGGGGGGGGGGGGGGAGACCCCCTTCACAGAGCACTTAGTACCATGAAGTGAAACAAATGGCCCTGCCTGCTAACAGGTGAATAGCACTTTAGCACCGTTTAGTCCTTTTTTGATTAACTGATATATGAGAACCCAAAGACCTGTAAATGACATAAATGGCTCTTAAAGAGAGCCTTAATTGCTTGGGGTGCAGGGAGAGTTGTACACACATTGGAAGAAACTGAGACTAGGTTCACATGATATACCATACTTTTTGCCACTTCGTGTTGTCTTTTTTTAAGTGTGGCTCCTGGAGGATCAGTGACTAAGTGAAGGTCACAGTAGACAGAAGGCAATACCTTTTGTATGGAGAGAGGGCCTTGGTGTAATGTGGGGAACTCTTCATGAAGATGTGGAATAAAAGTAAAGGAGACTTGAGTTTTACCATAGATCTTGCAAACCCTTCAGAGGATGTTAAGCTTGGCTTTATAAGAAGCTGTTTTCTGGGAGATGTTCTGGATTTAATTTGAAGCTACCAGCCTTGCAGATGCTGGACAGCTGGTTAGAGAAGACCTCTGGAGTAGTGGTTGCCCAGATGGTTTTGTTTAAATCTGAGGTGGTCAACGTGGTATTCTCTGGATATTGTTTGACTACAACTCCCATCATCCCTGACCACTGGTCATGTTGGCTGGGGTTGATTGATTAACATGCAGCAGCATCTGGAGGACACTACATTAGGTGCCCCAATCCAGATATGTTGTGGCTTCGTTGAAGGCTTAAGCCAAGAGAAGTGGTTGGAATTGTAAACTATGCTTGGGCATATATTGTGTTCCCTTGTGGAATGTGTATTTCAGGACTGGAAGATAAAAGGTTCTGTTAGTGCAGGGTTGAAGTCACCCCAACGGTTGTGGATGTGAGTCCAACACACATATTTAGGCTGCCTTAGTTTCTACAACTGGCAGCTATCAAAACTGGTACTAGGAAGGAAACACAATGGATGTACAACTTTTGCAATGGGCTCTAAACTTGTCCTCCAAAGAGGGCATGGTGGAGACATTATATTGTGCGCCTAGTACTTGAAATGAGAGTTTGCACCCTCCTGTGTCCCTGTTGGGGTGGAGGACCAGTTAGGGTGAATATTTGTGTGGATAGCTGCAGTCAAATTTGTGCTGGGCTTTATCCAGTGACTTTGGTCCCTCCGCTAATGGCCTTATTGGCCCCTGCAACATAGCTTTACTAGGTCCCTGGCCAGGAAAGGCATAGTCTCTGAACATTTCATTCACATTGTCTTTCCATACAGATGATGGCAGGCAACACAGCCCACTATGTTCCTGGTTTGATGATAGTATGCTAAGCTGCTCATGATAAAGCAGAGAGAAAGGGATTCGTCAATAGGCTTTTAAGAGTTGCTGCCTTTTCCCACAATGGAAAAGGTGGTCGCTGACCATTTGCACATGCTCATTGGTGTCTATGCAAATAACAAAATACTCTCTTTCACTGTTTTTGAGGGCGAGATTTGGACCCAGCAAGGTCCATCTACCAACCCCATCAGTTTTGTGTGTTTGTGCATGTACTGAAATACAGGGGTGCCAATTGCAGGCCTCCTAACCCACAAAGTTAAAACAAGTGACAAACAGTTTCCAGCAGTGACTCTTTGTAAATCCCGTTTGGTCCTTTCTTCTTATGCCCTGTTGATTGACTCTTTGGGTGACTGGGTTATCAGGTTGCTTCCCAAGCCCCCTCCTCTGTAAAAGAAAGCTCTGAAAAACAGCATGAAGGAAGCCTTCTCTGTGTATTTCAAGTTCCCTATTCAAGTTTCTTTGAAGACCCCCTACCATGTTAGTGCATTTTGAAGCTGCAAATACGCTTAAGGCATTTGAAGTGCTACTGAGTCTCTTCCCCGCCCCCACTCCCCCAGCTTTACTTGGTAGCAAATGACTCCCTTGACCTAATTGTTTTCAAGTTTCCCATTTCTTTTAAAAACTAATTCTTTTCTAGAAAATAGGGAATGTTAGATCTCCGTCTCTGTGCTGGCCTCTTGGTTGCACTCAATCCCGTTTGTGGCTTTGCTCCTCTCCAGGGCCAGCTTTATGTCCAGTTCTCTGAGCTGTTTCAGGAAGCCACGGTTTGGGAGAATGCACCGGTGCTTGAGCACTTGATCAATGGCATCAACCACAGTCATGTTCTTGTAAATCATGAGATACGCCAAGACCAAGGCAGCTGAACGGCTCCGACCCATGGCACAGTGGACCAAAATCTTGCCTGTGGAAGTGAAGAAAAAGAGAGAGAAACCATTCAGATTCTTTGCCACTGGCACTTACCCATTTGCCATTGGTGTTGGGCAAATCCAGGGAAGCAGGTGACACTGTGGTCTAAATCACTGAGCCTCTTGGGCTTGCTGATCAGAAGGTTGACGGTTCAAATCCGTGCAACAGAGTGCGCTCCTGTTGCTCTGCCCCAGCTCCTGCCAACGTAGCAGTTTGAAAGCATGCCAGTGCAAGTAGATAAATAGGTACCGCTCTGGCGGGAAGGTAAAGGGTGTTTCCGTGCACTCTGGTGTTCCATTGCGCCAGAAGCGGTTTAGTCATGCTAGCCACATGACCTGGAAAGCTGTCTTGTGGACAAACGCCGGCTCCCTCGGCCTGAAAGCAAGATGAGCACTGCAACCTCATAGTCACCTTTGGACTTAATCGTCCAGGGGTCCTTTACCTTTACTTTTCTACTTACACAGGGTCATATGTGAGTGGTGGATGTGGATACCCCACACTCTTGTGTGCAGGCACAACACACATGCACAAGGGCCCCCAGGTGATCCATGCAAGTTGGCAGAAGATAAAAATTATCACCCCCTTCCCTACTTACCAAATGGTGACTGGGGAGAGGCAGTTTGCATCCTCATCACGCTGTTTGGGTCACCCAACTCAGTGGCACACCTACTAATTTTTTTTCCCTTTTTACTGCCACTTCCAAAAATTGGGTTCTTGGAGAAGGGGGAGAGAAAAAAGCCAGATCAGGCCTTTACTTGGTCTGGGACAGGGGTTAGCAGCCCCTAGTTTAACAAGGAGTGGGGGTTTGGGAAATTGGAGGTGGGTGGAAGGGAAGGATGAACGATTTGGAAATTGCTGAGTTATTTATCGTATTTAGATTGGCTTATGATTTATGACATGAATTATTCTGGTATGGCACAGTTCTCTTCCTTTTGCAGTTTGACTAAGAGAGGATCTGGTCTCTAGACCTCACCTTACCAGACTTAACCCTTTAAGCACTCTGCCAGGCTCATAAGCACTGCAACTAAAGGAGGATCACCCCACCCCACCCCGATCATGAATGTGTGGTAGGGGTGATTGATTTTGAAAAGCCCACCTGGCGCGGCTCAGGAACATGGATTTCAAAGTACTCTTGTCTTATTCTGCTTGGAGGAGCCCTCGGAAAAAGGCAGGTTGGTTGTTACAGCACCACGGACAGCACCTAGTGAGCAACTGGCTCTTGCAGTTTCAAAGTGGATCTAGGCTTATGGAGACGCTGTCCCAGACTCCATTCATTTTTGGGAAAACTAGAATCTCTTAAAGGGGCACACTAATATGTGACAAATGTGTGTATCCAGTTTGCCATGTCTACATGTGGTGAGGAGCTCCAATAGGTGAAACAGTCCTGTCCCTTGACCACGGTCACTTCCACCACTGCCCATGAAAGGGAGTGGGCAAAGCGTCCTGGCAGGATTGGAGTGCTTGCCAAGAGCTTATGCTATTTTCAGGTCCTGCATTAAGGTAGCTGACTCAAATGGTTAGCTTTTAAAACGAGGTGCTCAAAGCGGGAGATTTGTTGCCTGCTTCAGAAGGAACTCTCAGTGTTTGGGAGCAGGCTGTTTATGCTCTGCCTTCTGCTATACTCAGAGGTTCTTTGCTTGTTCTAGTTTATGTGTCCGTTTTTGGTTTTTTTTAAGCAGCATAGCCACACAAGGGAAGGAGTGGTGCTGAATGGGGGTGATTTAAATGGGGGGGGCAGATGGGGATGCAGCATCCATAGTAGCTGCAAGAGATTACCTCCTCCCACCCATACGCACACAGGCTCACAGGGTTAGAGAAAACACCCATGCCTGGTCATGGTCTTAGGTGCGACAGGCTCACACACCATGCTAGTTAGGCCGTTGCAGATAACGCCAGGATGGAAGCCCATTTTCCTTACTTGTTTCATTCCGGAGTGCTCTATCAATGAATTCAGCAGCAGAGTAAAAGAACTGGCTAAGATTGAAGGTGGGCAGATCATCTGCCTCAACCCCGTGGTACTCAATGTCCATGTCCCTGTAGTATTCTGGTCCCGTATCTACGTTCCACCGGCCATGAGCTGCGTTGAGGATGTGGGTGAAGCCAGCTTTCTCAAGGCTGTAGCGATCAAGGGCTGTTTTCCTGGGTCAAAGCAATAAGAGGCTGTTAGGCAAGGGCACTGTGGTTACTTGCAGAGGGCTGCTAGCATAGCTCAGTTGGCATGGCACAAGACTTAATCTCAAGATCTAATAATAATAATAATAATTTACTATACCCTGCCCATCTGGCTAGGTTTCCCCGGCCACTCTGGGTTGCTCCCAGTAGAATATTAATAATAAAAATAAAAAAGTGATAAAACATCAAACATTAAAAACTTCCGTAAACAGGACTGCCTTCAGATGTCTTCTAAAAGTCAGATAGTCGTTTATTTCCTTGACATCTGATGGGAGGGTGTTCCAGAGAGTGGGTGCCTTGTTCCTTGTAACCTCACTTCCCGCAGTGAGGGAACCGCCAGAAGGCCCACGGAGCTGGACCTCAGTGTCCGGGCTGAACAATGGGGATGGAGGCGCTCCTTCATGGCTTTGATACCCACGTTGGGCAAAAGTTTCCAGCCTTGCAGGGGGTTGCACTAGATGACCCTCGTGGTCCTTTCCAACTCTACAGCTCTTTGATTCTATGATTTTATGCTGCTCCTTTCTAAGGCTGAGCTGAAGGGCGGCTGTTGCTGGAACAACACCAGAGCTCTCTTGATTCTATGACTCATCACTTTCGTCTCTTCCCCACCTCAATGGTATGCTGAACACAAGCACCATCTATTTCTATAACTGTGTGAAAGAGTGCCCACTCAGCTATGGCGTATGCAGGTACCCGGATGGCACACACATTGAATGTAACGTGTATTGGATGGGATGGCTTACGCTTTTCAGTGGAGACTGTTCCCATCAAGAGGCTGGACCATGAAATTGCCTGTTCAGGGATGCCTGCTGTAGCTAGCAAGGGCATTCGCTCCACATGTTAGAGGGAGCCCCATCGGGCAAAGTGCCCATAGCCCCAGCCAACAAAGCATCGCAGTGAGTTAGATGGGCAAACATTTATCTAACTAAAACAGGTTAATAAGGGCACAGGGAGGTGATTGCCTGCTAGGACCCAGATCCTGCAGGAACTTAAAATTAAGGAGAAGTGGGACATCCTGGGATCAAATCAGAAACTGGGATGGCTTCTGTAAATCCAGGACTGTCCCTGGAAAATAGGGACACTCGGAGGGTCTGCAATAGCAGACTTTCTGTTCACACACTCTTGCTGTTTAAAGGCAGCAAAGGAAGTGCCCGGGAGAGAAGTCCCTTTTGTATCAACTGTAGCTGCAAAAGTACTTTCCCGTGAAAACCACTAGATTAGGTAACAGCCACAACAGCCTCCTGGTAATCCCATTTTTGGACTTCCTTGTTGTTAGGGGTTCCTAATAGAACTATCTCCGTCCCACCCCCACCCCCACCCACCCCAAAAGAAGTTTGATATATTGTGTCTGAATTGATGCTTTCTGTTAGTCACTTGGCTCTGGCCTTTAATTAAGCTGCCACATTGTGAAATCCATGTGTTCTTTTAAAAATAAATTCTAAAAAAGTTTTGCATGATAGGACACTCACTTTTAAAACTTAGGTTGAAAATACAAAGCAGTTTTTAGGCATTTCTGTAGAGGTTCGATATGAGTGTCGGTTCTGAAAAGGAGGAGCCCTGCACCACCTATTTTTAAAACTCTGCTTTTTCACAAAAGTGTCCAATTCTTGGCATTACATTCTTGCAGCTCCCCAGCAAAAGACTTTGGAAGGGGCAGCATCCCATGAAACTCGAAGCTTTGTTTATTACATGTCTGAAAGCGCTTGTAAAAGTTTCATTCCTTCTGGGCAGTGTCTACAACAGCATTCTATTACAAAAGGAATGAAGGGCAAATTAGATGTTGCACCAAAACGAATGCAAGTTTTTGGTGGGTTTCTTCTTCTCTTTTTAATGTAAAGCAGCTTTGGGGAGGCTTTGATTTGGAGCAGAGGCGCAGCATTGCGGGCGTGGGGAGGGAAGACCCAGGGGTGTCTTTCCCACCAATGCTCTTTCACTCAAAGACATTTCCCGCCCAAGCTGCTTTTTCTCCATACACGGCTCTGCAGGGGATCAGTATGTGTACAGATTTTAAGCAAATGCTGACATAAGACAGGCAGGGAGTGGTTAGAATTTTGAAGAAGGGACAAATTCTCTGAGGGGGTCATTTGAAGTCCAAACCTCTAACCCCCTCCTTCTTTTTACCTCCCGCCCCATAAATATCTTTCAATTACCCTACACACAATCTACTCTTGCATGTGCACAGCATAGCCCAGAGAGGATGATGTCAGAGCCACTTTTCCACTGTGATCCAGTCATTACAGGCATAATGATCTCCATGACTACTGGAGGCCATTTGCATGGCTACTGGAGGCCATAACTTACTCATCTCCTATGTAGAGGTTGGGCCAGACTTCATTGACATGGGTGTACTTTGGGCTGCCTTTCCAGAAGAGCCTCTCCAGGTCGAATGCTCCAGGGGTGCAGTAGTCCCCATTGGGGTCCACTTTCACAGCTGCGTAAGCACTGATCTTCCCGGATTTCAGGGCCATTGAAGAGTTTGATGGATGACGGTGGAAACAAAATCCAAAAACCTGCAACACCAAGCAGAAGGTGAGGTTGCTGTTAAGAGATCAAGTGAACAAAATTCTTCTCCCTAGAGATGATACTGTCATTCTCGTACCTTACAACAGGCCTATTAGGACTGAGTTTTTAAAAGGGGGGGGGATAAGGTTATTTATATGACAATTTCTTACTGATGAAAAGCACCTCTCTGGGTGGCGCTTTTTTTTGCAGCACGGAGGGGGTAATTTAAACTGGAGATTTATGGATGAGAGGCATCTCGGCTTCACTCTGCCCTGAGGCAGAACATATGTTTCTGCTTTGACTCTGGAGGAGCTTATAATGAAAAATTTGAAATATTGGCCAACTCAACCTCTCGTCTCTGGAATGAAAAAAGCCGAAGCAGTGGTATTGTGAGAAAGGTTAGTCAAATATTGAGGACCTAACATCCAAATCCTTTTTGTGTTTCTGAAGGTTTGAAGTACTTGGCTCTATTCAAACCTTTTTTTAAATAAAAACAACAACCAACAACAGCACCACACATACCGTGGAGTAATTAGGGGTTGCGTTTGCCAAATTTCACAAAGTGCTTCAAGTGATTAGAAAGAAATCCGATCCCAGCCCTATTATTTGCACTCGCCCCTGTCCAGGGTGACATTTTAATTGGGGTGGAGGAGGGGAGAAAAGTGCTCATTCCAATAGCTGTCTAGGTTTGTACCTGTTCCCCCTTTCTGAAGTAACCTCCTGGGCCAGAAGTTAGTCAATCTCCATATGTTAAATACGGCTTCCTCCAAGAGAGCCTAACCGGTGGGTGGCTTTTGGCTTAGAATGCTCATTGTGAGGCAGTTAAACTGGTCATTTCCACAGTAAACGCAATAATAATATGACCTACAGCAAGGCTGCTGCTGAGGTGAAGCCAGCACCCCCCGCTTACCTTTCTTTATGGACCCAAACAATGTCAGACTAGCTCTTGGTAGCTGGACTTGTATGGCGAACCTTCTGCCTCACAATAATGCGCATCTACAAACATGGAATTTTGGCTGTGTCTGCCAATAGGTAGGACTGGACAAATAGGGTTTCCCCACAGGCAGGCAGGGGCTCTGAGAGTTGTGTTGAGGTTTCAAAACTCCAATTTAGAAGCGGTGGCTGGGTTTTTAGGGGCTTTGGAAGTAAAAAAAAGCCTCTCCATTCTCTCTCCCCTCGCTGTCTTGTTGTTGAGCTTCCATTAATTCCCCTGTAGCTGCTGAGGACCTCTCACAAATTCCACAATAACAAGTTAGAGATGAGCTTGCAGTATCTCCAAATCTGGGAGAGTTGTGTACAGCTAATAACCAACTGAAAAACAACAAAGCCAGTGGACCTGATGGGATACCTGCCGAAATCTTCAAAGTGGGCGGAATTGAACTTACACAACAACTTCACAAGCTCATCGAAAAAATCTGGGAAAGAGAAGAAATCCCAGCAGACTTTAGGGATGCCAAAATTATCACTCTCTTTTTTAAAAAAGGTGACA